>NC_057804.1:611192814-611492814 GCF_018294505.1 Triticum aestivum | reverse complement strand
TTAGGTTTGATCATGTTGCTTGTGAGAGAGGTTTTAGTCAACGGGTCCGAACCTTTCAGATCCGTGTGTGTTTTACAAATCTCTATGTCATCTCCTAGATGTAGCTACCACACTCTATTTGGAGCTAATCCAAATAACTGTTCTACTTGGAGCTATTCTAAATTGTTGCTCCATTATATGTATCCGGTATCTCTACTCAGAGCTATCCGGATAGGTGTCAAGCTTGCATCGACGTAACCCTTTACGACGAACTCTTTTACCACCTCCATAATCGAGAAAAATTCCTTAGTCCACTAATTTCTAAGGATAACTTTGACCGCTGTCCTGTGATCCATTCTTGGATCACTCTTGTACCCCTTGACTGACTCATGGCAAGGCACACTTCAGGTGCGGTACTCAGCATGGCATACTGTAGAGCCTACGTTTAAAGTATAGGGGACGACCTTCGTCCTTTCTCTCTTTTCTGCCGTGGTCGAGCTTTTAAGTCCTAACTTCGTACCTTAAAACTCAGGCAAGAACTCCTTCTTTGACTGGTCCATCTTGAACACCTTCAAGATCATGTCAAGATATGTGCTCATTTGAAAGTATTATTAAGCATTTTGATCTATCCTTATAGATCTTGATGCTCAATGTTCAAGTAGCTTAATCCAGGCATTCCATTGAAAAACACTTTCAAAATAACCCTATATGCTTTCCAGAAATTCTACGTCATTTCTGATCAACAATATGTCAACAACATATACTCATCAGAAATTCTATAGTGCTCCCACTCACTTCTTTGGAAATACAAGTTTCTCAAAGCTTTGTACAAACCCAAAATTTTTGATCATCATCAAAGCATACATTCCAACTCTGAGATGCTCACTCCAGTCCTTAGAAGGATTGCTGGAGCTTTGCATACTTATTAGCATCTTTCGGGATTGACAAAACCTTCTGGTTGTATCACATACAACCTTTCCTCATTAAAATCGTCGAGGAAACAATGTTTTGACATCCTATCTGCAAGATTTCATAAATAATGCAGTAATCGCTAATATAATTCCAACAGACTCTTAGCATCGCTACGAGTGAGAAAATCTCATCGTAGTCAACTCCTTGAACTTGTCGGAAAACATCTTAACGACAAGTCGAGCTTTCTTAATGGTGACATTTACCATCATTGTCCGTCTTCCTTTTGAAATCCATCTGTACTCATTAGCCTTACGACCATCGAGCCGTTCTGCCAAAGTCTACACTTTGTTTTCATACATGGATCCTCTCTCGGATTTTATGGCCTCAAGCCATTTATCGGAATCCGGGCCCACCATCGCTTCTCCATAGCTCGTAGGTTCATTGTTGTCTAGCAACATGACCTTCAAGACAGGATTACGTACCACTCTGAAGTAGTACGCATCCTTGTCATCCTACGAGGTTTGGAAGTGACTTGATCCGAAGTTTCATGATCAATATCATAAGCTTCCACTTCAATTGGTGTAGGTGCCACAGGAACAACTCCCTGTGCCCTGTCACACACTAGTTGAAGAGACGGTTCAATAACCTCATCAAGTCTCCACCATCCTCCCACTCAATTCTTTCGAGAGAAACTTTTCCTCGAGAAAGGACCCGATTCTAGAAACAATCCATATTGCTTTCGGATCTGAATTAGGAGGTATACCCAACTGTTTTGGGTTTCCTATGAAGATGCATTTTATCCGCTTTGGGTTCGAGCTTATCAACCTGAAACTTTTTCATATAAGCGTCGCAGCCCCAAACTTTTAAGAAACGACAACTTAGGTTTCTCTAAACCATAATTCATACGGTGTCATCTCATCGGCATTACGTGGTGCCCTATTTAAAGTGAATGTGGTTGTCTCTAATGCCTAACCCATGAACGATAGTGGTAATTCGATAAGAGACATCATGGTACGCACCATATCCAATAGGGTGCAACTATGATGTTCGGACACACCATCACATTATGGTGTTCCAGGCGGTATTAATTGCGAAACAATTTCCACAATGTCTTAATTGTGTGCCAAAACTCGTAACTCAGATATTCATCTCTATGATCATATCATAGACATTTTATCCTCTTGTCACAATGATCTGCTACTTCACTCTGAAATTACTTGAACCATTCAATAATTCAGACTTGTGTTTCATCAAGTAAATATACTCAACATTTTACTCGAATCATCTGTGAAGTAAGAACATAATGATATTCACTGCATGCCTCAGCACTCATTCGACTGCACACATCAAAATGTGTTACTTCCAACAAGTTGCTATCTTGTTCCATCTTACTGAAAATGAGGCTTTTCAGTCATCTTGCCCATGTGGTATGATTTGCATATCTCAAGTGATTCAAAATCAAGTGAGTCCGAACGATCCATTTGCATGGAGTTTCTTCATGCATATACACCAATAGACATGGTTCACATGTCTCAAACTTTTCAAAAACGAGTGAGTCCAAAGATCCATCAACATGGAGCTTCTTCATGCGTTTTATACCATTATGACTTACATGGCAGTGCCACAAGTAAGTGGTACTATCATTACTATCTTATATCTTTTGGCATGAAAATGTGTATCACTACGACCGAGATTCAATAAACCATTCCTTTAGGTGCAAGACCATTGAAGGTATTATTCAAAAATAGAGTAACCATTATTCTCCTTAAATGAATAACCGTATTGCAATAGACATAATCCAATCATGTCTATGCTCAACGCAAACACCAATCTCGGTGGTAGAGGGAGCGTGCGATGCTTGATCATATCAACCTTGGAAACACTTCCAACATATATCGTCAGCTCACCTTTAGCTAGTCTCCGTTTATTCCGTAGCTTTTATTTCGAGTTACTAACACTTAGCAACCGAACCGGTATCCAATACCCTAGTGCTACTAGGAGTACTAGTAAAGTACACATTAACATAATGTATATCCAATATACTTCTATCGACCTTGCCAGCCTTCTCATCTACCAAGTATCTAGGGTAATGCTGCTCCAGTGGTTGTTCCCCTTATTACAGAAGCACTTAGTCTCGGGTTTGGGTTCAACCTTGGGTTTCTTCACTAGAGCAGCAGCTGAATTGCCGTTTCATGAAGTATCCCTTTGTTCCCTTGCCCTTCTTGAAACTAGTGGTTTCACCAACCATCAACAATTGATGCTCCTTCTTGATTTCTACTTTTGCGGTGTCAAACATCATGAATATTTCAAGGATCATCGTATCTATCCCTGATATGTTATAGTTAATCACGAAGCTCTAGCATCTTGGTGGCAATGACTTTGGGGAAACATCACTATCTCATCTGGAGGATCAACTCCCACTCGATTCAAGTGATTGTTGTGCTCAGACAATCTGAGCACAAGCTCAACGATTGAGCTTTTCTCCCTTAGTTTGCAGGCTAAGAAAATCGTCGGAGGTCTTATACCTCTTGACGTGGGCACGAGCCTGAAATCCCAATTTCAGCCCTTGAAACATCTCATATGTTTCGCGACGTTTCGAAAACGTCTTTGGTGCCTCTACTTAAACCATTTAATTGAACTATCACGTAGTTATCAAAACGTGTATGTCCGATGTTCGCAACATCGACAAACGACGTTGGGGTTCAGCACACTGAGCGGTGCATTAAGGACATAAGCTTTCTACTGATCGCATAATCGCTACTATCAACTTTCAACTATATTTTCTCTAGGAACATATCTAAACAGTGGAACTAAAGCGCGAGCTTACGACATAATTTGCAAAAGGTGTTTTGACTATGTTCAGGATAATTAAGTTCATCTTATGAACTCCCACTTAGATAGACATCCCTCTGGTCATCTAAGTGATCACATGATCCGAGTCAACTAGGCCGTGTCCGATCATCACGTGAGACGGACTAGTCATCATCGGTGAACATCTTCATGTTAATCGTATCTACCATACGACTCATGCTCGACCTTTCGGTCTCCGTGTTCCGAGGCCATGTCTGCACATGCTAGGCTCATCAAGTTAACCCTAAGTGTTTTCGCTGCGTAAAACTGTCTTACACCCGTTGTATGTGAACGTAAGAATCCATCACACCCGATCATCATGTGGTGCTTAGAAGCGACGAACTATAGCAACGGTGCACAGTTAGGGGAGAACACTTCTTGAAACTTTGTAAGGGATCATCTTATTTACTACCGTCGTCCTAAGCAAACAAGATGCATAAACATGATAAACATCACATGCAATCAAATAGTGACATGATATGGCCAATATCATTTTGCTCCTTTTGATCTTCATCTTCGGGGCTCCATGATCATCATCGTCACCGGCACGACACCATGATCTCCATCATCATGATCTCCATCATCGTGTCTTCATGAAGTTGTCACGCCAATGACTACTTCTACTTCTATGACTAACGTGTTTAGCAATAAAGTAAAGTAGTTTACATGGCGTTCTTCAATGACACGCAGGTCATACAATAAATAAAGACAACTCCTATGGCTCCTGTCGGTTGTCATACTCATCGACATGCAAGTCGTGAATCCTATTACAAGAACATGATCAATCTCATACATCACATATCATTCATCACATTCTTCTTGGCCATATCACATCACATAGCATACCCTGCAAAAACAAGTTAGACGTCCTCTAATTGTTGTTGCATGTTTTACGTGGCTGCTATGGGTTTCTAGCAAGAACGTTTCTTACCTACGCAAGACCACAACGTGATATGCCAATTGCTATTTACCCTTCATAAGGACCCTTTTCATCGAATCCGTTCCGACTAAAGTGGGAGAGACTGGCACCCGCTAGCCACCTTATGCACCAAGTGCATGTCAATCGGTGGAACCTGTCTCACGTAAGAGTACGTGTAAGGTCGGTCCGGGCCGCTTCATCCCACAATACCGTCGAAACAAGATTGGACTAGTAACGGTAAGCATATTGAACAACATCAACGCCCACAACTACTTTGTGTTCTACTCGTGCAAAGAATCTACGCAATAGACCTAGCTCATGATGCCACTGTTGGGGAACGTAGAAGAAATTCAAAATTTTCCTACGTGTCACCAAGATCTATCTATGGAGAGACCAGCAACGAGGGGAAGGAGAGTGCATCTACATACCCTTGTAGATCGCTAAGCGGAAGCGTTCAAGTGAACGGGGTTGATGGAGTCGTACTTGTCGTGATTCAAATCACCGATGATCAAGTGCCGAACGCACGGCACCTCCGCGTTCAACACACGTACAGCCCGGTGACGTCTCCCACGCCTTGATGCAGCAAGGAGAGAGGGAGAGGTTGAGGAAGACTCCATCCAGCAGCAGCACAACGTCATGGTGGTGGTGGAGGAGCGTGGCAATCCTGCAGGGCTTCGCCAAGCACCGCGGGAGAGGAGGAGTACTTGTGAGAGGGGGAGGGCTGCGCCAGAACTTCGTGTATAGCTCCCATGCGCCTCCCCACTATATATAGGGGTGGAGGGGCTGGTTTCTTGCCCTCCAAGTCCATTGGGGCGTTGGCCAAGGTGGGAGTAAAGAAATCTCATTATTTCCTTCCCCACCGATTGTTATCCCCCCTTTTTAGGGATCTTGATCTTATCCCTTCGGGATATGATCTTATTCTTTCTAAGGGGGGATCTTGGTGCGCCTTGACCAGGGGTGTGGGGCCTTTCCCCCACTACCCACGTTCATGTGGGTCCCCCCATGCAGGTGGGCCCCACTCCGGAACCTTCTAGAACCTTCCCGGTACAATACCGAAAAATCCCGAACATTTTCCGGTGGCCAAAATAGGACTTCCCATATATAAATCTTTACCTCCGGACCATTCCGGAACTCCTCGTGACGTCCGGGATCTCATCCGGGACTCCGAACAACATTCGGTAACCACATACAAACTTCCTTTATAACCCTAGCGTCATCGAACCTTAAGTGTGTAGACCATACGGGTTCGGGAGACATGCAGACATGACCGAGACGTTCTCCGGTCAATAACCAACAGCGGGATCTGGATACCCATGATGGCTCCCACATGTTCCACGATGATCTCATCGGATGAACCACGATGTCAAGGACTTAATCAATCCCGTATTCAATTCCCTTTGTCTATCGGTATGTTACTTGCCCGAGATTCGATCGTCGGTATCCAATGCCTTGTTCAATCTCGTTACCGGCAAGTCACTTTACTCGTTCCGTAACACATCATCCCGTGATCAACTCCTTGGTCACATTGCGCATATGATGATGTCCTACCGAGTGGGCCCAGAGATACCTCTCCGTTTACACGGAGTGACAAATCCCAGTCTCGATCCGCATAAAACAATAGATACTTTCGGAGATACCTGTAGTGCACCTTTATAGTCACCCAGTTACGTTGTGACGTTTGATACACCCAAAGCACTCCTACGGTATCCAGGAGTTACACGCTCTCATGGTCGAAGGAAGAGATACTTGACATTGGCAAAGCTCTAGCAAATGAACTACACGATCTTTTGTGCTAGTCTTAGGATTGGGTCTTGTCCATCACATCATTCTCCTAATGATGTGATCCCGTTATCAATGACATCCAATGTCCATAGCCAAGAAACCATGACTATCTGTTGATCACACCGAGCTAGTCAACTAGAGGCTCACTAGGGACATATTGTGGTCTATGTATTCACACGTGTATTACGATTTCCGGATAATACAGTTATAGCATGAATAAAGACAATTATCATGAACAAGGAAATATAATAATACTTTTATTATTGCCTCTAGGGCATATTTCCAACATTTTACATATATAATTTGTTTTAATCCGATGCATGGTTAATTAATTATTGATGCATGAACATTAAGGGGTTTTTCTGCAAAACAGTAAAACGCTGGATAATTAGACAAATTCTCTGACGCTGAAAAAAACAGACGCGGGCCAGAACTGGCTGGGCCAGCAGTGAAAAAAAAGAGGCGCTGGGGTTGGCCTCACCCATGGGCTCGGCCCAGACGGGAAGGCGGGCCGCGGGAGGGCGCGGTGGAGCAGACCAGCGGGCCTGGCGCGCTCGGCCTGCTGCGGATCTGGGCCACGCGCAGGATAGTGGTTCGACGAGTGCGCGGTCAACGCACGCAGTCGAGCGCTCGGTTCCCTCGCGTACAGAGACGAGCGGGCGAGGTAGAAACAGGGCACGACGCCGGCAGCGGGGACTTGGCGCACAGTGGTCTCGAGTGGCAGCGTCGATCTGAAGGTGGGGATGCAAGGCCTTGCCAGATCTGGCAGAGACGGCGACGAACGGAGCAGGGCGGCGGCAGGGGATGCAAAGCCATGGCACGGGGTTGCTCCTGTGGACAGAGAAATTGAGAACAGAGAGAGGTGTGAGGCGATGGAAGAGAGGGGGCTTCAGCAAGGAAGGGAACGGGGAAGGGAGTAGGGGCACGGCCTTGGTGCTGGCGGTCGGCTGGACGGTGGCGGGGCGCAGGCGTGAGCTCGGGAGGTTGAGGTGGTTCACGGGAGCCTCCTGCTCGAGGTCGATGCAGAGGAAGCGTATGGGAGGGGCTCTAGAAGAAGCTCATCTTCCCTGGATTGGGAGGAGACAGGCGCTTCGGGAGAGCGAGGAGGATCTCCTCTCCTTGGATCGAGCAGGTGGAGAGCTGCAGCGCCGGTTGGGCAGGCGCACAGATCGAGGGAGGTGGTCGGAGGCTACAGGGTGGAGGACGAGAGGAATTTTGGATTGGGGGCTCGGGCATCTGGAACGAGGAGGAGGGAGAGCACTGGTTGGGTGGAGAAGGATCGGGAGGGGATCCCGAGAGGATTTCGTAGAGTGGCGGCGCAGAATAGGAAGGATGGGACAGCTCCCCACATTTTAGGGTTGAACCTCTTATATAGCAAATGAAATTTAGGAAGGGGTCTAGAATGACCCTCCGATTTAGATCGGATGCTCGAGATAAATAGGTAGGAAGTCCAAATAATAAAACGGAGATGTTTTAGAGATGTTTGGGGATAATCCGGATCCATCGGTAACGACAAACCGGTTCGGGTTTGGGTAAGTTTCAGACACGCACACGAGGGGTCTGAGAGAGGTCAACGAGGACAAGGGCCTGACAAAATGACAACGGAGGCAAAGAGATAAAGGGCAACTGCAACCGGCTACGAGGTTTTATGAAAACATGCGGATGCAATGCACATGATGCTATGATATGAAATGCAAGACATGAACAAAAAGCAAAACAAAAGACAAAAACCCAACCACGAAGGAAATATCATATCGCATCTCCGGAAAAGGCAAGAGTTGGAGTTACGAATATGGAAAGTTGTATCCGGGGCGTTACAACACTCCACCACTACGAGAGGATCTCGTCCCGAGATCTAGGATGGCACCGGAGAGAAACGGAAGAGGAAGAGAAGAGGTAAAACTAAGTTGCTTCTTCGACAAACGAGTGAAACCATGAACCTTGAGATGTTGAGCAAAATGAAAGAAAGAAAACAACAAAGATGAGCAAAGTTGAAAACACTCTGTTAGAAAAGAGGAACAAGGGATACGACGAGAACCAAGAGGTTTAGTGATAAGATAGATATTGAAACCACTCCGGTTAAAACTAGATAGAGAAGGAATAAGATTGATATAATTTGGGCAGCACTCCGACTGAAAGAAGAAGGAAAACTTGATAAGATGAAAAGAACTTGAAGAGATGACACAACACTCCGGTTAAATGGATAAGCATGAAAAGAACACGATCCTCACAATTCGAGATGATGAGTGAAGAGAGCAACATCACCATGCCTTCGGAAGAAAGAATAGAAGATAGATCATTGGAATAAAAGAATGGAGAAGAAAATGCCAACTTCTGCCACAAACGAGCTAAGAAATCCTCCTTGCAAAGAAGAATCGAACAAAGTTGTTGGAAAATCAACAACAAGAAGCACAAGCTTGTTGTGGGGTTATGGAAAACATCTCGAGACTATGAGGTGACAACCGGCCACTAATGGAAACCATTGATTTGATTGAGAGCACCAAAGAGATGAAAAACTTCTTCACCGAGATGAGAAGGAGAAAATTGGATCATTGATAAGCACCACAAATAGCTACATTCCTCAGGGAAGGCTGTAGGTGAGATATAACCCAATATAACTCCAACAAAAGATTGATGGATTTAAACTACCTCATTCTTGACAACATATGAATCATGAAACATGAAGGAAATTGTCAAGAGTGACATAACACCACGTCAAAAGATAAGGTAGAAAGAATTGCACTTCGGAATGCAAGATGAAGAATACTTGAACTCCCCAAAACAAAACATGTGTTGAGCACCATGTTCATTTTAGAGTATAGCTTGGCGGGTCATAACTTCGAAAGAAATCTTGAAGAACAATTGAAGAATGAAAGGAATCCTTGATGAACCACCATGTAGAGCCTCCATGGAGAACTCCGGCAATAAAAGGATGATAGAAAGAAAGAGAAGTTGAAAACACAAGGTGAAGCCTTGCAATGATTTAGATGGAGCTTCGCGACGATGTAACCGAGAAAACTTGGAACTCCGAAAAAGGAAAAGATGAAACACTAGAACCGTGAATTACTTCATCATGAACAATCTCCGGAAGAAAAGAATTGAATCACCTCAAGGAAATAAGAATAATATTTATTGTATGCTTATCCTTCATCAAATTAAATTGATGACAAGCAATGGATTTTCATACTACTTACTCGCGTTGAAAAATGATTAAAGAGAGATATAGCGCGAATTTGAGAAGGTATTGATGGAACCACCGTTGGAACTGAAACAACGAAAGAATGAATGAATTGATATGATAACGAAGGAAGAGAAATCTTGAACGAACCATCGTAAGAATTGAAAATGAACATAGCAAAGGCACAATTCACTGGGAAGAATTGGAAAACGAATGAAGATACTTGAGGGGATTTAGATACATGAGACCGAAGAGATCATGAACTGATTAGAGGATATTAGAACGATTCACCGATAGGATTTGGAGAACAAGAGTTGAAGGTTGGGAATGAGTAATATTCAGAAATGATGGCATCCAGATTATCAAGAAAGGAAGTAACTCCTGAAATGCGTCGGATGGTTGAAAAGAATTCTCACAATCGAAAACAATTATGAGAGGATGACATAAGCTAGAACTATGAATCTTCAAGAGAACGGACCAAGATTTAGGAGAAATCCTTCTTCGGTCTTCAAATGTTGAGAATGATGATGAGAACCACCATGAATTGTTGAGATACTCCGAAATGAAGAATAGAAAGGTTGAATCAACGATGAAAAGAATTTGAAAACGATCTTGGAAAGGCATGTGACTGATGGAATCCATTCTTACGTCACACTCTGAAAAGAATTTGGGAATAGCTCCGGAATAACTAGAAGAGTCAGGTAAGATCCTGGGAAAAAACCTGTGGGTTAGGGCCCACTCAAAAGAAAACACCGTTGGAAATGATTTTAAAGAGAGATTGCACCGGTTGAATTAAATGTCTTGAATGAGATAACAATCTCCAAATAGCTTGAACAGATTAAGAATGGAAACACAAATCTTCTGAGATATCTTCAACACTCTGGAACAAATGAATAGCAAAAGGTGAGTGATTGAGAGGTGCACCGGCATGAGAAAGCATTAGAAACGAGGAAAGGAATATGATGAATATCGAAAGATTGAATTGGATCCACCGGAGAGGAAACAACAATGAAGGATGACGAACTTGAAACTGTTGAGCATCTTCATGCGGAATCACCGGATAAGAACATTAAAAGAAAAGAATGAAGAGACTCCCCACAAATAAAAGGATACATGATTAAAATAAATGAGTCCTTGAAGAAAAGGGTGGGAGGGTGGGGAAAAACAAAGACAACTTGGGATGAACGAAACAAACACCATTGAGAAAAGTTAGAATTGATCTTGCGGATGGGGAGAATGATGGGATCATCTTGAAGAGAAGCGCACCGGTTGGAAAGTGATTAACATGACAACCTCAATGATCAAAAAGGATTAGTATTCACATAGCAATATGAGAACACCGTTTAGGAAAGGTATGGATTCAACATTTGACTTCGAAGCAACTCGAATACCATAAATAAAACAAAACAAAGGATTTGGCTTGCAGAATAAGCCGGAACAAACATATGATAGAGATTTACCCAAATCCATATCATGCATCTGTCGGAAAGATATTCTAGGAGCTACTTGAATTCCCACCTATAAACTCCCGAAACTTTCTGGTTATGCAATCTGGTGTTGGGGATACAGGGGAAGCAATATATCTCACCCAAACTAACAATCCCTACATCCAGTTGTATCCATCCGTCAACACATAACCAAGAAAACTCCGAAAATTGTGTACCTCAACCTTTGAAAAGCATCCGTTATATGAGCTATGGCAATACTCCCGAACTCCCCAGTACTGGGTGGCGTCGAGGTTATCTCACCAACAACTGCATAAAAGAGATTTTCGATGTCGGCAAAACTCAGGTATTCCAGAACTGCAACGATAAAATTGTGACGACAACACCTCGGAGCTCAACTCCCCGGGACACTGCTACAACCCCTAAATGTCAGGAGGCACCAAGAACAATGTTCTCGTCACAAGACTATCGGAACGATTCCAAGATACCCGCGTGATCCTAATTTTTTTTTAGAAAAATTGAGGAGAGGAAAGACAAAACATCTACGTCAGGAGACCTCACCAGAGCGACGAAGGGGGCTGAGGAGTAAAAAGAATCCTACTCTCCGATATATATAATCCTAAGACTCAAAATAGTTTTCTTCAAGACTCAACAATGGCCAACAATCAAGGGGGCTCCTATGGTCGGTCGAGGCTCTGATACCAACTTGTCACGCCCAAGATGCGACCCTATCCTAAAGGAACTCGAAGGTCCCACCAAGGACAGAAGCGCATCTTGAAGACGCTTTTGCAAGGTGGATATCATTACATCAACATTACATAATAGATGGGGATACATCCAATACATCCAATGATACAAGAATACAACAATACATCATACATAAGAGCAACATCCGACTACGGATGAAACACAAACAGAAGCTCAAACGACATCCACCCTGCTAGCCCAGCCTGCCGACCTGGAACCTATCCCCTGATCGAAGAAGAAGCAGAAGAAGAAATCCAAAACAAGTAACATCACTCTCGCGTCATGATCACCGCATAACATGTACCTGCAACTGTTGTTGTAGTAATCTGTGAGCCACGAGGACTCAGCAATCCCATTACCATGGGTATCAAGACTAGCAAAGCTTAATGGGTAAGGAAGGGGTAAAGTGGTGAGGTTGCAGCAGCGGCTAAGCAAGTATGGTGGCTAACAAACGCAAATAAGAGCGAGAAGAGAGCAAACGGAATGGTCGTCAACTAGCAATGATCAAGAGGTGATCCTGAACTCCTACTTACGTCAAACATAACCCAGAAACCGTGTTCACTTCCCGGACTCCGCCGAGAAGAGACCATCACGGCTACACACACAGTTGATGCGTTTTAATTCGGATCTGGTGTCAAGTTATCTACAACCGGACATTAACAAATTCCCATCTGCCACATAACCGCGGGCACGGCTTTCAAAAGTTTATACCCTGCAGGGGTGTCCCCACTTAGCCCATGATAAGCTCTCGCGATCAACGAAGGATATTCCTTCTCCCAGGAAGACCCGATCAGTCTCGGAATCCCGGTTTACAAGACATTTCGACAATGGTAAAACAAGACCAGCAAAGCCGCCGGATGTGCCGACAAATCCCGATAGGAGCTGCACATATCTTGTTCTCAGGGCACACCAGATGAGCAAGACGTCGGGTTGGCATAGACCCTGGTTGCCCAGGGGGCGCCGGACATCGGTCAGGTTGGACCAACACTCGGAGGAGCACTGGCCCGGGGGGTAAAATAAAGATGACCCTTGGGCTCCGGAAACCCAAGGGAAAAAGGGCTAGGTGAGGCAAATGGTAAAACCAAGGTTGGGCCTTGCTGGAGGAGTTTTATTCAAAGCGAACTGTCAAGGGGGTCCCATAAATCACCCAACCGCGTAAGGAACGCAAAATCCGGGAACATAACACCGGTATGACGGAAACTAGGGCGGCAAGACTGGAACAAAACACCATGCATAAGGCCGAGTCTTCCACCCTTTACCAAGTATATAGATGCATTAATTAAATAAGAGATATTGTGATATCCCAACATAATCCTGTCCACCATGGGGCAATCTTCAACTTCACCTGCAACTAACAACGCTATAAGAGGGGCTGAGCAAAGCGGTAACATAGCCAAGCAATGGTTTGCTAGGAAGGTTGAAAAAGGTTAGAGGCTGACATGGCAAATGGTGAGGCTTGAGCAACAAGAGATAGGTAGCGCGGCAAAGCGATAGAACGAAGCAACTAGCATAGCAATGATAGTAGTGAGATCCAGGGTAGCGGTCATCTTGCCTGAAATCCCGCTTGGAAGAAGAACGAGTCCATGAAGTAGACGAACGGGAGTAGTCGAACGAATCCTCACAATCGCAACATTACCGGAACTAAGAAGCAACACCGGAAAGAAATAAACAACATGGTAAATGCACAAGCATAAACATGGCATGATGCACAAACAAGTATGATGCATGTCCGGTTTAATGAGGCATGGCATGGCAAGTGCAACAAACAATACTACAAGTTTGCATATTGACAAAACACCACATTGACATATTTAGTTTAATCTCGTTTAAGCTACCAAACAATATTAAATGTTGTTAAACATGGCAAGAGGTGAAGCATAATTAAACTACCTATCTAGGCAAGTTTAAATGAGGTCGGAATCACAAACAACAATTCCGGAAAAATCCCCATATGCATATTTCGAATTTGGTACTGTTCTTCCCTAAAACATATTTTATTGTTGTTAAATAGGAAAATAAAGTCCACCATGTTAAACTAGGCATTTTCCACCCCATTTACATATAAAGTTTATTAAATTTGGAGCTACGGTTATTTAGTTATGAAATAAATCATTTTAACATGGCATTTAACAAATCTAAACAAACAGCATTTTAAACATTTTAAACATGGATGAAAATTGAATATTATGAAACTAGATGAAATTCTAAGCCTTTTACATATATAATTTGTTTTAATCCGATGCATGGTTAATTAATTATTGATGCATGAACATTAAGGGGTTTTTCTGCAAAACAGTAAAACGCTGGATAATTAGACAAATTCTCTGACGCTGAAAAAAATAGACGCGGGCCAGAACTGGCTGGGCCAACAGTGAAAAAAAAGGAGGCGCTGGGGGTGGCCTCACCGATGGTCTCGGCCCAGACGGGAAGGCGGCTCGCGGGAGGGCGCGGTGGAGCAGGCCAGCGGGCCTGGCGCGCTGGGCCTGCTGCGGATCTGGGCCACGCGCGGGATAGCGGTTCGACGAGTGCGCGGTCAACGCACGCGGTCGAGCGCTCGGTTCCCTCGCGTACAGAGATGAGCGGGCGAGGTAGAAACAGGGCACGACGGCGGCAGCGGGGACTTGGCGCACAATGGTCTCGAGCGGCAGCGTCGATCTTAAGGTGGGGATGCAAGGCCTCGCCGGATCTGGCGGAGACGGCGACGAACGAAGAAGGGCGGCGGCAGGGGCTGCAAAGCCATCGCACGGGGTTGCTCCTATGGACAGAGAAATTGAGAATAGAGAGAGGTGTGAGGCGATGGAAGAGAGGGGGCTTCAGCAAGGAAGGGAACGGGGAAGGGAGTAGGGGCACGGCCTTGGTGCTGGTGGTCGGCTGGAGGGCGGCGGGGCGCAGGCGTGAGCTCGGGAGGTTGAGGTGGTAAGCGGGAGCCTCCTGCTCGAGGTCGATGCAGAGGAAGCGTACGGGAGGGGCTCCAGAAGAAGCTCCTCTTCCCTGGATCGGGAGGAGACAGGCGCTTCGGGAGAGCGAGGAGGATCTCCTCTCCTTGGATCGAGCAGGTGGAGAGCTGCGGCGCCGGTTGGGCAGGCGCACAGATCAAGGGAGGTGGTCGGAGGCTACAGGGTGGAGGCCGAGAGGAATTTTGGATTGGGGGCTCGGGCATCTGGAACGAGGAGGAGGGAGAGCGCTGGTTGGGTGGAGAATGATCGGGAGGGGATCCCGAGAGGATTTGGTAGAGTGGCGGCGCAGAATAGGAAGGATGGGACAGCTCCCCACGTTTTAGGGTTGGACCTCTTATATAGCAAATGAAATTTAGGAAGGGGTCTAGAATGACCCTCCGATTTAGATCAGACGCTCGAGATAAATAGGTAGGAAGTCCAAATAATAAAACGGAGATGCTTTAGAGATGTTTGGGGATAATCCGGATCCACCGGTAACGACAGACCGGTTCGGGTTCGGGTAAGTTTCAGACACGCACACGAGGGGTCTGAGAGAGGTCAACGAGGACAAGGGCCTGACAAAATGACAATGGAGGCAAAGAGAGAAAGGGCAACTGCAACCGGCTACGAGGTTTTATGAAAACATGCGGATGCAATGCACATGATGCTATGATATTAAATGCAAGACATGAACAAAAAGCAAAACAAAAGACAAAAACCCAACCACGAAGGAAATACCATATCGCATCTCCAGAAAAGGCAAGAGTTGGAGTTACGAATATGGAAAGTTGTATCCGGGGCATTACAGGGACCCACCTGGTCAAAGCGTACATAACGTTGTCATTCTGGTCGTGAACATGTATGTACATACTGGTCGATGTAGAGGCGCACACGTGTCGTAGTAGAGGCCCGCACGTGTCGTAGTAGAGGCGCACACGTTTCATGTACATGTACGTACAACGGCCAGGGTGCAAGAAAGTAAATACGTCCATGTACGTACATACGGGCAGGGTCTCGAACGCCTACTCACGCATATGTACGGCCAGGGCTTGTGTACATGGCCGGGTCGGAACCGAGAAACTGCGTCGTTGTCGTGTTCATGGGGAGGCAACGGAATGCGTCGTGTTCATTGGGAGGCAACGGAATGCGTCGTGTTCATCGGGAGGCAACGGAACGCGTGGGAGCCAACCGGCTTGGATGGAACAGGCGATGGTAACGAGGCTTGGCATACCGCAGAATGGAGGAAACGGCCTTGTGTTCGACCAGCCATGTTCGACACGGGATCCTGTTCATCGGGAGGGGTCTGGCGTACCGCAAAACGGAGGAAACAGACCTCTAATGGTCGAAACAGGGGTCCTGTTGATCGGGAGGGGTGCGGAATACCGCAAAACAGACGAAACGGACTTGTGTTGGAGCGCTACAGTCGAAACAGGGGTCCTATTCATCGGGAGGGGTGTGGTGTACCGCAAAATGGGATTCCACGGGATACTGTTCATCTCCACCGTCGACCTCCTCCAGCGTCCACGGGCTACTATTCATCCACCGTCGACCTCCTCCAGCCTCCACCTGCGAATGTTTATCCATGGGCTCATGTTCATCCAGCGTCCACCACGCGCTACTCCACGGGCTCCTGTTCAACCACCCCTCTCCACGGGCTCATGTTCAACCACCCCTGCACGGGCTACTATTCATCCACCCCTCCACCATCTATTGTTCATCCAGCCCTCCACGGGGTCGTCCTATTCATCCAGCCCTCCAAGGGGTCCTGTTCATCCAGCCCCAACCGGCTCGATTGATCGGGGTCCTGTTCATCCAGAGGCAATGCCACGGGGACCTATTCATCCACTCCCACCGCTCATTGTTCATCCAAACCCCCCTGAGGGAGTCCTGGATTAGGGGGTATCCAGACAGCCGGACTATACACACCGTCCGGACTATTGGAGCGTGAAGATACAAGACTCAAGACTCCGTCCCGTGTCCGGATGGGACTCTCCTTTGCGTGGAAGACAAGCTTGGCGATCCGGATATTGTATTTCCTTCCTTGTAACCGACTCCATGTAAACCCTAGCCCTCTCCGGTGTCTATATAAACCGGAGAGGATGGTCCTTAGAAAGCCCATCACAATTATAATCATACCATCATAGGCTAGCTTCTAGGGTTTAGCCTCTACGATCTCGTGGTAGACCTACTCTTGTACTACTCATATCTTCAAGATTAATCAAGCAGGAAGTAGGGTTTTACCTCCATCGAGAGGGCCCGAACCTGGGTAAACATTGTGTCCGTTGCTTCTTGTTACCATCAGCCTAAGAAGCACAGATTGGGACCCCCTACCCGAGATCCGCCGCTTTTGACACCGACATTGGTGCTTTCATTGAGAGTTCCTCTGTGTCGTTGCTGCAAGGCTCGATGACTCATCTCGTTGTCAAGGACAACATCACCTCTGGGGGAGCGCTGGCTGTACGCCAAACTCTCTGACTTGGCGACTTCATTATGGCTGCCCCATTGGCTGTCACGCCAACTATGGCCTCTCAGGTCATCACGCATAACCTTTGCATCAATTCGGAGCTTGCCAAACAGATAGATTCGATAGAGATCTCCTCCCTTAATGAGCTCTTGGATCGCATCGCCGCTTTTGGAGTCGCCATGGACTATGACTGGATTGGGCTTAAACCCGACCAAAGGGACATTAGATCCCCGCCGGCCACCCATGAGATAGCGGTAGTGGAGGAACCACATATGGATTACCCCTCTATTTTGAGGATGAACCGTGTCCGGATCACCGAGCTCTCTGAGCCAAACTCCCGCTCGAGGGAAGACCTGGCCCAGATCTCGGACTTAGGATCGGGTATTCGACCGGAAAAATCAGGCAGCATCCTGGATCCCGAGCTGTCGAACTCGAAGACTCCCCTGCCCCTAGGCGCTAGGCCGGATCAGAATCTGGACTCAGCCACGGACACCCATCCGTGCTTAAATCGTCTTTCCCATATCAGACAAGAGCCCCATGAGACAGTACATCGCTACTGGGCCAGATTCCTCCTTGTGCTAAATAAGGTCGAGGACTATCGCGAGGAGGACGCAGTCTCACTTTTCTATGAAAACTGTACGGACAAAGGAATCCTTAATGCTATAAGTCGCCGTGACATAGTACACCTTGTTGACTTAGCAACCATAGTACAAAAGTACTATGCGATGGAAAGCGCCTGGAAAACCCAAACATGATTTTGGGATAGCCCGGCTCTCACCAAAACCTTTGTTCAAGCTAAACAGGCGAACCCTCGTAGGTCGGCCGATCCAATTCCCAAGAAGTCGAAGCCCGCCCCAGGGCGTGGAACCATATTGGAAGAATGGCTCAATGGGCCATGTAAACTCCATAGTACGCCGGACACAACACCAACCCATAGCCTTAGGACATGTTGGATACTCCGGCAGGTAGCAAAAAGTGGCGAGGATCTCCTTATAAGCCATAAAGTAGAACAACATCCCGCCGAAGAGCACAATACGGTACTAATAGTCTTCGAGACTTTCGCTTCAAACAATAGGCGCAAGCGAGCTCATCGGAGCCCCGCTACAATCCGCCATGTGGCAAAAATAAATCCGTGGAACGACACTGCTATAACTTTCAATGCAGTGATGAACCTCAAGTCCAAACAGTCCGGGCACCAGCCGCTCTGGTCCTTAGCCCAATAGTGGATGGCTTTCGGCTCACTAAAGTACTCATGGATGGCGAAAGCGGATTAAACTTGATCTACAAAGAAACACTCAAGAAGATGGAAATTGATAAAAGCCGCATTGAACAAAGCGGCACAACCTTTAGGGGAATTATCTCTAGTCGGGAGGCACGGTGTGCGGGAAAATCACACTCGATGTGGTATTTGGCACCCCGGAGAATTACAGGTCCGAAGAAATTACATTCCAAGTGGCTCCTTTCAGCAGCGAATACCACACCCTTCTAGGGCGGGACGCGTTTACGAGCTTTCAAGCTATACCCCATTACGGGTACATGAAGCTTAAAATGCTCAGACCCATTGGAATCATCACTCTAGCCAGTGATCCGGATGTCGCACTCCATGCCGAAAACAAAACCGCAGCACTAGCCTTGGAAGCATTATCCGAAGCCCTAGCAGCCGAAGAATTGACAACACTGCACGCCACCATGGATAGGGATGGCGTGATACTCGCCAAGAGACCCAAGTCCACCTCATTTAAACCTGCAGACGAGATAGTCAAATTCACCTTCCATCCAACGGACCTCACGAAGAAAGCTTCTATCGGGACACAGTTGAGCCCCGTAATGGACGCCGCACTGCGAGACTTCTTACGCGAGAATTGGGACATTTCCGCCTGGCACCCATCAGACATGCCGAGCATCCCACGCAGATTGGCCGAACATAGCCTCAACATATTAAAAGGATACAAACCTGTCAAGCAAACCCTAAGGCGGTTTTCAGAGCCCAAACGGCAAGCCATGGGGGAAGAGTTAGCCAAGCTACTCAAGGCCGGATTCATCAGAGATATCAAGCATCCAGATTGGATGGCAAATCTGGTAATGGTAACAAAGAAGGACAAATCCTGGCGCCTATGCGTCGACTTCAAAGACCTCAACAAGACTTGCCCCAAGGATCCCTTTCCCCTCCCTCGCATCGATCAAATCATCGATGCCACAGCAGGACACGACTCGTTGTGTTTCCTCGACGCATACTCTGTATACCATCAAATAAAGATGGCAGAGTCCGACCAAGCTGCAACAACTTTCATAACGCCATATGGCCCTTTCTACTTCAACACCATGCCTTTCGGGCTTAAGAATGCTGGTGCAACCTATCAACGCATGATTCAAACATGCCTGGAAAAACAAATTGGCAAAACAGTGGATGCGTATGTGGACAACGTGGTTATAAAAAAAGGCACGTCGAAACCCTAATAGATGACTTGAGGCTTACGTTCGATAACCTCCAAACATAAGACATCAAGCTGAACCCGGAAAAATGTGTTTTCGGTGTCCCCTCTGAAAACTGCTGGGCTTCATCCTTTCCAATAGAGGAATTGAAGCGAATCCGGCAAAATTCCGAGCTCTGTTGCAATTGGCTACACCAACAGACCTCAAGCACATCCATAAACTAGCTGGATGCGTGGCTGCTTTGAGCCGCTTTATCTCCAAGTTAGGAGAAAAGGCATTGCCTCTTTACCGCCTTCTTCGGCGCACTGAACACTTCGTGTGGACGGATGCAGCCGCGGCCGGACTCGACGAGATAAAGACCTTATTGGCCAATAATCCAGTCCTAACAGCGCCAAACATCGGCGAACCTATGCTGCTGTACATAGCTGCAACACATCAAGTTGTAAGCGCAGTACTCGTCGTCGAACGAGAGGTTGATGGATACAAATTCCCGCTACAGAAGCCGGTTTATTATGTATCCACGGTCCTCATCCCATGTAAATCCCGATACCCACACTATCAAAAAATAGCATACGCGGTCTTCATGGCACCTCGAAAGCTACGACACTACTTTCAAGAGTGTTCGATTATGGTGGCCCCCGAAGTACCACTAAATGATATAATAAATAACCGCGATGCTACGGGCCGGATCGCTAAAAGGGCCATCGAGCTCCTTTCGTTCGACATAACATACAAGCCTCGGCGGGCCATCAAGTCGCTATTAGCTGACTTTGTCGCCGAATGGACGGAAGCCGAACTCCCTAAAGAGTACGGCGCATACTCTAACTGGACCGTGCACTTCGACGGCTCTAAAATGCTGGATGGATTGGGAGCAGGTGTAGTCCTGACGTCTCCCACCGGAGACACGGTCCAATACGTCCTCCAAATATTATACACGGACTCCAATAGTGCAGCCGAATACGAGGCTCTGTTGCACGGTCTTCAGATGGCAGTCTCTATGTGTATTCAACGCCTAGAGGTGCGCGGGGATTCAAACCTCGCAATATCACAAATAAACGGAGACTTTGATGCCAAGGATCCGAAAATGGCGGCCTACCGTAATGCCGTCCTCAAAATGTCAACTCGGTTCAGGGGCTCGAATTCCACCATGTGGCTCGAGAAAACAATCAAGCGGCAGACGTCCTTGCCCGCATCGGCGCTAAATGCGACCCTGTCCCACCCGACATATTCCTGGAAAGGCTGTTCAAGCCATCTGTGGTATGGGAAGGGGACTCCGACAATACAGCACGGATCCGAATACATCCCCAGATTCCGAACAATCAGACGTAATAGGAGGCTCTACCACCGAAATAACATCTTCGGCCCATGAAGTCATGGCTGTAATCGCCCCATGGACCGAGCCTTTCTTGGCCTACCTAAATAGGCAAGAGCTCCTCGAAGACCAAAATGAGGCACGCTGCATCGTCCGGCGTTCTAAAACTTACAAAGTCCATGAAGGGGAACTCTATAAGAAAAGTGCGACCGGAGTGCTCCAAAGGTGCATCTCCGAAGAGGAAGGGTGGCAGCTCTTGGCTAAAATCCATGCCAGACTAGGCGGGCACCACGCTGCGGCTCGAGCACTAGTTAGCAAGGCCTTCCGTACAGGTTTCTATTGGCCGACGGCCCGAGCAGACGCACAAGACCTTGTGCAACACTGCGTCGGTTGCCAGCTCTTTGCCAATCAGAGTCATATGCCCCCTACCACTCTCCAAACAATCCCCATAACTTGGCCCTTCGCGGTCTGGGGGCTGGATATGGTTGGACCCCTTAAAGGGGGAAGCCACAAGAAAAAATACTCATTGGTCATGGTAGACAAGTTCACCAAATGGATAGAAGCCAAACTAGTTAAAACGGCCAAATCCGGACCAGTAATAGACTTTATATCCGAGGTCGTACACCGATACGGTGTCCCCCATAGCATCATCACCGATAATGGCTCAAATTTCACAGTCGATGAAGTGAAAGCTTCGTGCGGCAAAATGGGCATTAAGCTCGACTACGCTTCCGTCTACCATCCTCAAACAAACGACCAGGTCGAACGGGCAAAGGGTCTCATCATGAGTGGCATCAAACCCAGACTAGTGCGATCCTTGACAGAGTCAGACACGCACTGGGTCGAGGAGCTCGACTCCGTACTCTGGGGGGTGCGGACCACGCCGAATCGCACCACCGGATATACACCATTTTTTATGGTGTACGACGCGTAAGCAGTACTACCCAGCGACATAATACATGATTTGCCACGTGTACGCATGTACGAAGAGAAGGAAGCTGAGTTAGATCGGCAGGATAACTTGGACGCCCTGGAAGAGGAGCGCGACGTCGCGAAGGCCCACTCCGCATTCTATCAGCAACAGGCTCGACGATCCCAAAGCAGAGAAGTGCGGGCCAAAATTTATAATATTGGCGAGCTCATTCTACGCTTACCGAAGAAGAAGAAGGACAAGCTCAAACCCAAGTGGGAAGGTCCCTTCATCATTGAAAAAGTTCTCACCGTAGGAGCGTACCGCTTACATAATGCGTCCAATAACAGACTCGAGTCGAACCCGTGGAACGTGGCTAGACTCCGGAGATTCTACGCCTAGCGCCGAACTGAGTGCTTGTCTCCTTACCTCCTCCTTTTTAATTATGCTCCCTCCCTTATCCTTTCTCGACCTTTTTTCTCTTCACACAAAGTATTTAATACAGTACGTACTCCTCGATTACTCTAGCCGCACTATGTGTGTAAGCAATACCCTGGGGCTTCCTATACGGAAGCTAAACATAATTACTCTAAAGGCTTTTTGCCCATCACATATGCATTTCTTTTTCCATGTGTGCCTTTTCTTCACCATTATATGCATCGATATGACTTAAGATGTGGCCAAGCTGGATCGCCCGGCTCTTGTGTTTATGCCCTACGTTCCCGTTAATTCGGCTAGGGCATAAGGGGAGCACATCTGCGATTGTTACTGCCGGTTCAGCCGGATGTGTACCTCAGAATGGGTGAAGCCGAAAGCTAGCTTCCTTAAGAGAATATTCGGTCGGTGAACAAAAGATCTTCATTTATTATAATGTAAATCCCCAGAAGTTTTGTATCCTGCGCCTTTGTTCGTAGTCCGGACATGTGCATCATTGCATGCGTACCCAGGGAAAGGAACCCCTGACAGAACTATTCTCCCTGGAAAATGTTTCTTACTAGCCATGTAATATAACATAACTAGTTGGGTACTTGTCTGTTCAAGCACTTATGACCCCTACACCTGGTTTCCATGCATACCGCGGTTCTGAATAACTGAGAGGGTATTCGGAAACACCCCAGACTATCGGATCTGGGGGCTAAAGTGAAAAGGTCCGCCATGACAAATGATTTTAATCCGGCTAGGGAATACTAATGTACATTGATTTACACAGTCACTTGGACTGACTATATTCCTCCTCTATACCATCCAACAGGCTATCTAGCTTACAATCCTGTTGGGAATGCTTTGCGGCTAACGCTACCTGGTCATACACCAGACTCACGGAAATTTCTTGCCATCTGGCCCCGCCGGTCCGACTTCGGCCATATGGTTCGGATCCAGCTTGGTGTAGCGCGTCTTGACCATAGCCCAGGCTTCTCTTGCACCTTGTCGGCAGGCAGACACTTTCCACAATCGGAAGCGCCATCATGCTCCTTGAAGCATGTCCACAAGCTCCCCCATGCCACTCGGCAGGAAGCTTGATGGCCACAAGGCCTGAACAATGTCCTGCATCACCTCCCGAGTTTGCTCTTGCAGTTGTGAGAGGTCTTGCAGTAAATCATCTGCAGATGCGGGCATCTCCTCCTCAGGGCGACCCCTTAACATTCCTAAAAGCAAAACTCTTTCAATACACTTCCTCGTCGAACTATGCTACAGTTTGTCTAGGCACTTACCATAAATGCCGCGTCAAAGACTTTTGTTCTCCTTCAGGAAGTCCGCCAGCTGCGCGCGGACGTCTTTCAATTCCACATCCAGCCGAACATTGGCATCTTGAAGTTTATTCTTCTCCTGCTTAAGTTGTGTAAGAATGCGCTCGCCGGCCTTTAGCTGCCTCTGGAGATGCGACTCGTCATCCCTTCCGCCCTTTGGATTCACCCCGGGGTTATCTGAAGAATTTTCTGTTAGACTCGTCATACCAGCCACTTACTAATTGGTGTATTTTCGTACAATCGAGACAAATGTTACCAGATGAGGCCTTCTGGGATTCCTCTAGCTTCGCAACCGTGGCCCTCAGCTGGGTCTTGCACTCCTCCAGCTCCCAAGACAATTGCTCATTCTTATCTACAAGAACCTATGCATAAATTGATCCTTAAAACAATTGTTCCAACCGTTTGAAGTCTCAAGGTCTACTGCTATACATGCTTATCAAACTTTCTTACATGTATGTCTTTGGTATACTGGTCCGTCGCTCGGGCAAGCCCGCCTTGAGCAGCTCAGATGTACGCGTCTCCCGAATTGAAAGCATTAAATGCCTCTTCGGAAAAGATGTTGTTGCGAAGCACGGCCCGTCGATGCTGGTGATTCATGGCGCTCTCTACTTAGAAATTCGTGGTAGAGAGCATACCTGCGTCCTCTGTCGAAGGACTATGCGGCATCGGCCCCATGTCCGCCTCCTCTCTCGAAGCCGGTTCTGGAATTCGACTGGTGGAGGCGTGATTGGCAGGATCCCCGGATATAGTCCGGATACTCCTCTTCCTGCCAGGACGTGAAGGGCGTTGTTATACTTCAAATACAATAATTACATGACAGGTTTTTCCCTTACCTCTGTAGCGGTGTTTCGACCCTAACCACCTTCCTCTTAATCCTGCCCCATCCGGATGCCTGTGGCCGACGGGTCCCTAGGGGCTCGACCCTGCGCTCCAACCGTCGTCCCTGCAAAAACATGACACTTCAAGGGTAAGGCATGACATCAGGAAGGAGTCCTCTTCGGAGGATAGAGTCTTCGGCTTGGCTTACACGCGACGAAGGTAGCAGTCCGGGATAATCGGTAGTAATAGCCACTGAGGTGCCATCGCAGCTCGCCCGATAAAATCCGTTGACAAGCTCCACAGTCATATCCGAATCTTCTTCGAGTCCTGGATCCAGGGCCCTTTCGGGGTCCTCCGGCTGCAGGGAAGGGCTGGAGATTCCTTCTACGGCCCTCCTCAGTTCCTTCTCGGAAATATCGAGGCAGGTAATATTAGCGAAGAACGCCACAATAGGCAAAGCGGGGAAATGAATGACGACTTACCCATTTTGGGGGGTTGTACATGGAGAATCCATCCCGCAGTTTGATGTGAAGGAAGTCTTCCTCTTCTCCTTTGTACAAATCGGGTAGTATCCTTGCCAGAGCAGTGTTGGAGTCCGGACCCTTACGGCCACAACGGGTGGCATCGTCTTCCCCGTTGAAGTGCCACATGGGATTTCCCCGATATTGGAGTGGTTGCACTCCCCGCATTATACATATTGCCATAACCTCGACTATCGTTAGTCCGGATTTGGCTAGTAGCTTTATCCTGCTCATTAGGAAGTGTATCTCCCTGGTATCCTCCTCTTGGGGGGCCTCGGGGGTGCCAGCTTAGACGTGCCCTTGGCGGGGCGTTACTAAACTTGGGGAGGCCTGTCCAGACTGGATCCGTAAGGGGAACGTCATCAATGTAGAACCACTCCGAAGGCCAGTTCTCAGGTGCCTTTTTAGGAGTGCCGGATAGGTATCCGGTCTTGGCAATGCACCATACTTCGGCCCCACCAACTTGACATAAGGATTCTCCCTGGTTGTGGGGGACAAGGCAGAGCAGCTTCTTCCATAACCCGAAGTGAGCCTCGCAGCCTAGAAATAGCTCACAAAGGGCGACATACCCGGCTATATGTAGTACGGAGGTGGGGGTAAAGTTTTGCAACTGGAGGCCATAGAACTCCAGGAGCCCATGAAGGAACGGGTGGATAGGAAACCCGAAGCCCCTTAGTAGATGCGGGATGGGTCATATTCACTCCTCTGGAGACAGATTAGGAGATCCCTCCGCTTGTTCCCCGCCACTATAGGTGGCTATTCCGGCTCGGACGGGGACCATGAATGCCGGTGGAAGAAACCCTTGGGTTTGTAACTCTATCAAACGGCTATGAATAACTGAACACTCTTCCTAGTCCCCCAGCTTGGGGCGAGGGGAGCGAGCAGGAGAGCTGCGACGACCGCCCATGTTGGAATGGTTTTTCCGGGGCGCTTTGTTGGATGCTTGCTTGAGGGGGAAGAGTGAGGTTTGGATCTGAGAATCCCCATCTCTTCAAATAGACGGCTAGCCCGAGGGATCGGGGGTGGCAAATGCAAAAATGCCTCGGCTCCTCGCATTCGCTCGACACGTGGAAATGGTCATTATTGAGGCACTGAAGCTGAGGAGTACAACATTAATGAGAAGCCGGACACTGATCGTCGTAATAGGTACTTTGGAGTATTCGGAGAAGGAACCCGCCTTGCAATGCCGAAGACAAGACTGCGCGCCGGACTCATCGTCATTGAAGCCTGGTTCAGGGGCTACTGAGGGAGTCCTGAATTAGGGGTATCCAGACAGCCAGACTATACACATCGTCCGGACTATTGGAGCATGAAGATACAAGACTCAAGACTCCGTCCCGTGTTCGGATTGGACTCTCCTTTGCGTGGAAGACAAGCTTGGCGATTCGGATATTCTATTTCCTTCCTTGTAACTGACTCCATGTAAACCCTAGCCCTCTCCGGGGTCTATATAAACTGGAGAGGATGGTCCTTAGAAGGCCAATCACAATTATAATCATACCATCATAGGCTAGCTTCTAGGGTTTAGCCTCTACGATCTCGTGGTAGATCTACTCTTGTACTACTCATATCTTCAATATTAATCAAGCATGAAGTAGGGTGTTACCTCCATCGAGAGGGCCCGAACCTGGGTAAACATTGTGTCCCTTGCTTCCTATTACCATCAGCCTAAGACGCACAGATCGGGACCCCCTACCCGAGGTCCGCCGGTTTTGACACCGACACCCCCCGCAACGCTCACTGTTCATCCATAGGCAGCATCGATCGGCTTCAATTAGCAGCAGTAGCGAAGGAATCGCTCGATCGGGTTCAGTTAACAGCCATCGATCGATTTCTCGGGTTCAGTAATGCATAGCCTGCAGTGCAATCGCTCGGGTTCAGTTAGAGCCCAACGCCTCGCTCGGGTTCAGTTAGAGCCAACGCCTCGCTCGGGTTCAATTAGAGCCAACGCCTCGCACACACGCACGTACGTGTACGAGAGAAATGCTCATCGCTCGGCCCCCGACCACCCACCGTAACCAGGAACTCGCCAAAATTTTCCTCGCCCTCGCTTGTACCATGTTTTTTCCGTCATGGAAGGCCCAAAGAATGTTATGCAACTGCTTCTCCGGCCCGCCTAGGACGAAAAGCCCATTTTCTGTCATGATATTTTGTCATAGAAGTAGGAGCCCACCACATCTATGATGATACTGGGTTTTGTCACAATTATCGTCTTAGAAGTGTCATAAGTATGACAGAATTTTTTTCGTTCGACCCAAAATGTCACGGATGTGTCTTTTTTTGTAGTGATGGGACTCTCCTTTGCGTGGATGGCAAGCTTGGCATTCGGATCATGTACCTTCCTTTCTCTGTAACTGACTCTGTACAACCCTAGATCTCTCTCCGTTGTCTATATAAACCGGAGGGTTTAGTCCATAGGGTTGAATCATAATCATATTGGCTAGACATCTATGGTTTAGCCATTACGATCTCGAGGTAGATCAAATCTTGTAACCCCTATACTCATCAAAGTCAATCAAGCAGGAAGTAGGGTATTACCTCCATTAAGAGGGCCCGAACCTGGGTAAACATCGTGTCCCCTGCCTCCTTGTTGCCTTCGATCCTTAGACGCATAGTTCGGGACCCCCTACCCGAGATCTGCTGGTTTTGACACAGACATTGGTGCTTTCATTGAGAGTTCCTTTGTGTCGTCGATAGAAGGATTGATGGCTCGCCTTGTAATCAAGGACATCATCACTTCTGCAGAAACCCTGGCTTTAGGGCAAACCCTCCAGCTCGGCAGCTTCATCATGGGCGCTCGCCCGGCCGTTAAGCCACAAGCAGCCCAACTCATCAACAAAAATAGCCACCGCGTCGGCCCTGAATACGCCGACAATATGGATCTGGCAGATGTTTCATCTTTAAATGAACTGTTGGATCACATCGCCGCCCTAGGGGTCGCAACTGACTATCATCGGATTGGGCTTAAACCCGATTAGAGAGAAATCAAATCTCTGCCGATCACCCATCATGTGGCGATCATGGAGGAGCATGCTGACAATGACTCTTCTCCTATGATGAGAACAAAGTATGTTCGGGTTTCCGAACATGGAGAACCGGACTTCGTCTTCTGGAAGACACCTCTTGTCCTCCGAACATGGAATCGGGCACTGAGCCTAAAAACACACCGGATACTCCGGAGCCTAGGCCTGTAACCTCGGGCATTCTTCAGAATCCAGATTTCTCAATGGGTCAGGGTTCGGATTCGATCCCGCCCACCCACCACAAGCAATATTCCCCAAGTAACTCTGGTCCTCCGGACATATTCGACTTAATGTATGTGCGGCAAGAGCCTCAGGAAACAATCCACCACTTTTGGGCTAGATTCCTGCTTGTTAAAAACAAGATCAAGGATTGCTGTGACAACGAGCGATCTCAGTATTTTGTAATAATTGCACGGATGAGGGAATCCTTAATGCCCTTAACCGTCGTCGCATACTGCACTTTGTCGATTTGGCACACATAGTACAGAGTACTGTGCAATGGAAAATGCCTGGAAAACCCAGACATCCCACTGGGAACCACTGGCCTTTAGGCCATCCCCCGGACGGGCAAAGAGGATGCACCCCCGCGGAGCACCCGATCATCATCCCGTGGACAAGAAAATTAAACCCTTTACGGGGCATAAAACTGTCCTCGAGGAATGGCTCGACAAACCCTGCAAAATTCACATGACGCCGGATAGCGAACCAATGCACAGCCTTCGAGCATGTTGGATACTCCGGTAGGTGGCCAAGAGCGACGAAGGTCTCCTCACTAACAACACTCCAGAGAACTATTCTTTGGAGGACAAATACCCCAAAGTATTCACAGTCTTTGAGATCTTTTCTTCAAATAATCGGCGCAAAAGGACGCATCGCGACCTCGCCGAAATCTGCCACGTGGAAGCAGTAAATCCTTGGAACAACACAACAATCACTTTCAACGCTGATGATGAACCAAGAGCCTGCTCAGTCCGGGCACCAACCGCTTTGGTCCTAAACCAATCGTAGATGGTTTCCGGCTCATTAAAGTGCTCATGGATGCCGGTAGCAGACTGAACCTCATCTACAAGGACACGCTCAACAAAATGCACATGGACAGGAGTCGCATTGAGCAAAGTAACACAACCTTTCGCGGCATTATCCCTAGCCGAGAAGCCAGATGCTCGGGAAAAATCAAACTCGACGTGGTATTCGGCACACCGGAGAACTATAGGTCCGAAGAGTTACTCTTCCATGTGGCACCATTCAACAGTGGGTATCATGCTTTGCTGGGACGGGACGCGTTCACGCACTTCCAAGCCATACCCTATTACGGGTATATGAAGCTCAAAATGCCCGGGCCCAATGGTATTATCACCATTACTAGTGATCCGGACATAGCACTCCGCGCCGAAAACAAAACCGCCTCTCTAGCCCTCGAGGCACTATCCGTGGCTCTCGGCCGAAGAACTGACCACTCTACTGTCTATAGTAGATAGGGATGATGTAATCCTCGACAAGAGACCCAAATCTACTTCCTTTAAGCCAGCAAACGAAATAGTCAAATTTCAGGTCCACCCGATGGACCCCAAGAAAACAACTTCCATTGGGGCACAGCTGGATCTGACGATGGATGCCGCATTACGCGCATTCTTGCGTAAGACCTGGGACATTGTTTCCTGGCACCCTTCAGATATGTTAGGTATCCCACGAAGACTGGCCGAGCATAGTCTCAATATATTGAAAGGATACAAACTAGTCAAACAAACTCTTCATCGATTCTTCGAACCCAAATGACAAGCTATGGGGGAGGAGATAGCCAAGCTACTCAAAGCCGAGTTTATCAGAGAGATAAAACATCTGGACTGGCTAGCAAACCTGGTCATGGTACCTAAGAAGGATAAATCCTGGCGCCTGTGTCGATTTCAAAGACCTTAACAAAGCTTGCCCTAATGACGCCTTCCCACTACCTCAATCGACCAGATTATTAACGCAACCACAGGGCACGATTCCTTGTGCTTCCTTGACACATATTCCGGATATCATCAAATTAAGATGAAAGAACCCGACTAGGCTGCAACGGCATTCATCACTTCGTATGGGCCCTTCTGCTTCTATACTATGCCTTTTGGGCTCAAGAACGCCAGCGAAACTTACCAACGCATGATTCCAACATGCCTGGAAAAACATATCGGCAAAATTATGGAAGCATATGTAGATGACGTAGTCATTAAGACCAAACATGTCAATTCATTGGTGGATGACTTACGCCTTACATTCTATAACCTCCGAACATATGACATACGGCTGAATCCGGAAAAATGCGTTTTCGGCATTCCAGCCGGAAAACTGCTTGGGTTCATCATCTCCAATAGAGGAATCGAAGCAAACCCCGCTAAAATTTGAGCCTTGTCATAGTTGGCAACACCAACACACCTCAAGCAGGTCCAAAATTTAGCTGGGTGCGTTGCAGCTTTAAGCCATTTTATCTCCAGATTAGGGGAAAAGGCATTGCCATTATATCGGTTGCTATGCCGCACTGACAACTTCGTATGGACGAATGCTGCCACGGCCAGACTGGAGGAAATAAAGGCTCTGTTAGCGAGCAACCCGATCCTGGTCACACCAAACGTCGGTGAACCGATGCTGCTCTACATATCTGCGACTCACCAGGTAGAGAGTGCGGTGCTCGTCGTCGAACGGGATGAGGAGGAACACAAATTCCCACTTCAAAAACAAGTATATTATGTATTCACGGTCCTTACATCATGCAAATCCCGATACCCGCACTATCAAAAGATAGCATATGCGAGCTTTATGGCATCCCGCAAGCTGCGGCACTACTTTCAGGAGTGCTCGATCACGGTGGCTTCCGTGGTACCACTTAACGATATTATAAACAAACGGGATGCCATCGGCTGAACTGCTAAATGGGCCATTGAACTCTTGCCATTTGAGATAACTTACAAGCCACGCCGAGCTATCAAGTCTCAGGTGTTGGCTGACTTCATCGCCGAATGGACAGAGGTCGAACTCCCTAAAGAATACGACACATATTCCAACTGGGTGATGCACTGACGACTCTAAAATGTTAGCCGGATTGGGAGCTGGTGTCATCTTGACATCCCTCACAGGAGACACAATCCGTTATGTGCTCCAAATACTGTATACAGACTCTAACAACACAGCCGAATATGAGGCCCTCTTACACGGCCTCTGGATTACCATCTCCATGGGCATACAACGCCTCGAAGTGCGCGGGGATTCAAATCTTGCAAATATCTCAGATAAATGGAGACTTGGACGCAAAAGATTCGAAGATGGAAGCTTATCGTGACACCGTACTCAAAATTTCAACTCAGTTTGAAGGGCTCCAGTTTCGTCATGTGGCTCGAGAGAGTAATCAAGCGGTGGCATACTTGCCCGCATGGGCGCTAAACGCGACCCCGTACCACCTAACACCTTCGTGGAGAGGCTCTTCAAGCCATCCGTGGTATGGCAGGACAATAGCGGCAACACAGTTCCAGAGCCGATCATACCCCCAGATTCCGAACACAGCTCCGATATCGTTAGAGGTTCGGACACTGAGATAACACCATCGGCCCATGAAATCATGGCCACAATTGCCCCGTGGATCGAACCTTTCCTCGCCTGCCTTACTAGGAATGAGCTCCTTGATGATCAGACAGAGGCCCGTCGCATTGTTCGACGCTCGAAGGCCTATAAAGTCCATGAGGGGGAACTCTACAAGAAAAGTACCACCAGAGTGCTCCAAAGGTGTATCACCAAAGAAGAAGGACGGCAACTCTTGGCTGAAATACATGGCGGTCTTGGTGGCCATCATGCCGCAGCTCGGGCCCTTGTAAGTAAGGCCTTCCGTATGGGTTTCTTTTGGCCCACGGCCCGAGCAGGCGCACGGGACCTCATACATCGATGTGTTGGATGTCAGCTTTTGCTAATCAAAGCCATATGCCGCCCACAACCTTACGAACAATCCCCATTACTTGGACTTTTGTGGTCTAGGGGCTAGACATGGTCGGACCCCTTAAAGGAGGAAGCCATAAGAATAAATACTTACTGGTCATGGTTGACAAGTTCACTAAATGGATAGAAGCCAAACCAGTCAAAACAGCTGAAGCCGGACCACTTATAGACTTCATGTCCGATGTGGTACACCGTTATGGTGTCCCGCACTATATTATTACTGACAATGGCTCTAACTCTAGGGCCGATGAGGTGAAAACCTGGTGCGTTTATTTTGGGCATCAAGCTCGATTATGCCTCCGTATATCACCCTCAGACAAACGGTCAGGTCGAACGGGCCAATGGCTTGATAATGAGTGGCACCAAACCCAGACTAGTGGGATCTCTGTGGGAATCAGACAAGCACTGGGTTGAATAACTCGATATTGTGCTCTGGGGGCTGTGTACCACGCCCAATCGCACGACCAGATACACACCTTTTTTCATGGTGTACGGCGCTGAGGCAGTATTGCCTTGCGACATTATTCGTGACTCACCTCGAGTGCGCATGTATCAAGAGAGAGAGGCCGAGCTCGATCGGTAGGACAATCTGGACGGCTTGGAGGAGGAGCGCGACATTGTGAAGGCCCATTCCGCAATTTACCAATAACAAGCTCGGCAATATCAAAGCAGGGAAGTACGGCAAAGACTTATAACATCGGTGAACTCGTCCTGCGCCTACCAGAGAAGAAAAAGGACAAGCTCAAACCCAAATGGGAGGGTCCCTTCAACAATAATGAAGTTCTCACTGGGGGAGCCTATCGCCTCCGCAACGCTTCGGATAATCGTTTGGAACCAAACCCATGGAACGCCACTCGGCTCCGAAGATTCTACGCCTAAGTTCAGACTTATAACCTTTTTTTGTCTTTTCTTCTCTCCCTCTCACCCCTTTTTCTCTCTTTTTGTTTTTTGTACGACCTCTACCAGTGTTTGGATCAACCGCACACTCAAGGGATATACATCATTAAATGTACATACCCCATGAAACCTGGGGGCTTCTTTTCATAGAAGCTTATTCTGATTATTATTTTGGAGAATCAAGCTCACCGTATATATGTATTGTCTACTCATATGTGTCCTGTCTTTGCCATTATATGCACCTTTATGACTTAAGTTTTTGCCAAGCTAGGTTGCCTGGCTCCTGTGCTTATGCCCTATGTTCCCGCTTGTTCGGCTAGGGCATAAAGGGAGCACCTTTGCGATTGTTACAGATGGGTAATCCGGACGTGTACCTCAGACGGGTGAAGCCGAAAGCTAGAGTTCTTAAGGGAATAATCGGTCGGTGGACAAGAGCCGAACTACCCTCGTTGCAATATACGCCCCCAGTTACAATCCGTACTGTGATTTCTCGCACCACAATTTATGCATGCGCAGAAACGCATGCTGGCCCAGGGAAAGGAACCCTTAATAGAACTATTCTCTCTGGAAGATGTTTCTTATGATCAAATGTAATATAGCATAACTCCCCGAATACAACTTGTCTTTTCAAGCAACTATGACCGGACCGCCTGGTTTCCGAAAACGCCTTGGTGTTTACTCATGGTATAAATATCCGGAAACACTCCGAACCTCTGGTTCTGGAGGTCAAAGGGAAAGTCTGCCATGACAATCATTCTACAATTCGGCTGGAGATAAGTTTTGATACAGTATACTACTACTTGGACTCAAAAACATCTTCTTCCTCTAGACACTCTAGTAGGTTGTCTAGTTTAAATCCTGTTGAGAAAACTTTGCGGTTGTTTTCACTTGGTCATACACTAAGCTAACAAGAATCTCTTGTCCATATGTTCCCCGAGGTCCGACCGGGCCATATGATTCGGATCAAGCTTGGTATACCGTGTTTTCACCATGGCCCAGGCTTCTCGAGCGCCTTCCTGACATGCTAATATCTTCCATAGCTCCAAACGGCGACGAGCTCCCTTGAATAAATTCGCAAGCTCATCCATACTTCCTAGAGGGGGATCGGACGGCCATAAAGCCTTCGCCATGTTCCTCAATGCTTTCCGAGCTTGTTCATGCACTTTGGACAGCTCTTGTAGAAGGCCGCCTTGGAATCCGCATACTTCTCCTTCGGGGCGTCCGGTTAGCACACCTACAGAAGCAAACTTGTCAAAATTACAAACAGGAGACCGTTTGACAGTTACGTTAAAGAGCATACTGAATATGCCGCCTTTGAACTTCTTGTTCTCCTTCAAAGCATCCGATAATTGGGCTCTTATATCCTTTAGTTCTTCGGCCTGTTTGATATTTGCATCTTGTAGTTTGTTCTTCTTAGTAATTGTTTGTGCCAATACATGTTGACCAGCGGCTTCTTGCCCTTTGACATGTTGCTTATCAGCTTGAGCAGCGCTTAGCCTCTACTCCAGCTGATCGGTTGAGCCTACCAACGAGAAAAAGCATAAGTAAGTAACCTCGTTGTATTTATGGAGCCTTATTTCTGAACTGTTGTTGTACTTACCATCAGGTGCCTTCTTGGATTTATTCAAATTTTCTAGTTTGGCGGTGGCAGCAGATAGCTTAGTTCAACATTCTTATAGCTCATTTGAAAACGTGTTACTCCTCTTCGTGAGTACCTAACAATGTAACGACTCTTAAATCAGTTGGGCCAACTGCTTCAAGACTTGGGGGCTACTGGCATATGATTATTGAATCCGCGCAAAAAAATCTTACCCGCATATCCTTTGAAAGCTGGTGAGTGGCTCTAGCAACTCCATCACGAGCAACTCGGATGTAAGCATCCGCTAAGCTAAGAGCATTAAAAGCCTCTTCGGTAAAATGTGGGCCGCGCATAGCCGCTCTCCGCCGCCGGTGACCCATCGCACTCTCCACTTCGGAGTTTATGACAGATAAATTATCTAAATCCTCTGGGAGAGGGCAATCCGGCATTGCTCCCGCATCGCCTCCAGTCCTTGTGGCAGGGTCCGAGGCTGGGTCAGTCTGTGCATGGCCGGCCAGGTCTCCGGATGCAGTCCAGCGTACACTCCTCCTGCAGTTTGGCACAGCAGGGAACATTATCGCCCGATCTATCCGCTGAGTGTGTGCTAAAAGATCATTCCTCTTCGACGCAAAAGAGGGCCCGGCTGTATCATTGTTCGCCTTTCTTTTCAAAGATGCGCCTTGTGCAAGCGCCATCTTCTTAGAGGACGCCTTTGTTGCGGCATGCTGGTGCGGGCGTCACCCCTTGGAAGCATGATGTAGTGTGGTGGGTGGATCATAGTGGGAAAAGTCTTTTTGAGGAGATGTCTCCTGGGTACTTACATGGGAGGAAGGAAGGAGGCCCGGGTACTCGGCTATAATGGCCACTTCCGTGCCGTCATAGCTCGTCTGATAAAAACCTCCATCCTCAAAATCCACAAATATGTTTGGATCTTCTTCGTATCCAGGGTCAAGGTCTCGATTATGGTTCTCCGGCTGCTGAGCGGGGCTGTAGATCCCCGGGATGACCTTTCTCCATTCCTGTTAAAGGCAGTCAGATTAAAATTCGACTATAAAGCATAGTTAAGGAAAAAAGATCAATTAAGGCCTATAATCGAAGACTCACCTAGTCAATGGGGGTATACATGGAGAAACCTTCTCAACACTTCAGGCGAGCAAAATCTTCCTTTTACCCTTTGAAAAGGTCAGCCAATGTGGCGGCCAGCGAGGCGAAATTAGCCGGACCCTTGCGCCCACAATTTGAGGAGTCATCATCACCGTTGTAATGCCACATAGGAAGCCCCCAGGATTGAAGCGGCTGAACACATCGCGTTATTTAAATCGCCATTACCTCGACTATAGATAGTCCGGAGTGAGCGAGTATTCGGATCTTGTTCGCTAAACGCTTAACCTCCGCATTGTCTTCTTCTTCATAGCTTCGGGGACGCCAGCTGATGCGCTTCTTTAAAGGAGCGGAGGAGAATACGGGAAGACCTTGCCGGATTGGGTCCAGAAGGACAACGTCCTCAATAAAGAACCACTGCGAGGGACACTCTTCGGATGCCTTCTTCGGAGTGCCGGGCAGGTATCCTGTTCCGCCTATACGCCATACTTCGGCACCGCCCACCTTGAAAATAGATCCCTTATGGGAGCGGGGGATTGAGGGAGTCCTGGATTTGGGGGTCCTCAGACAGCCGGACTATATACATTGGCCGGACTGTTGGACTATGAAGATACAAGATTGAAGAATTCGTCCCGTGTCCGGGTGGGACTCTCCTTTGCGTGGAAGGCAAGCTTGGCAATTCGGATATGTAGATCTCCTTCTCTGTAACCGACTATGTGTAACCCTAGCCCCCTTCGGTGTCTATATAAACCGGAGGGTTTGGTCTGTAGGACAATAACAATTAGAATCATAGGCTAGCTTCTAGGGTTTAGCCTCTACGATCTCGTGGTAGATCAACTCTTGTAATACTCATATCATCAAGATCAATCAAGCAGGAAGTAGGGTATTACCTCCATCGAGAGGGACCGAACCTGGGTAAGTATCGTGTCCCCCGCCTCCTGTTACCATTAGCCTTAGACGCACAGCTCGGGACCCCCTACCCGAGATCTGCCGGTTTTGACACAAACATTGGTGCTTTTATTGAGAGTTCCACTGTGACGTCATGATAAGGCTTGATGGCTCCTTCAATCATCTGCAACGATGCGATCCAGGGTGAGGTTTTCCTCCCCGGACAGATTTTCATATTCGGCGGCTTCGTACTGCGGGCCAACTCGCTTGGCCACCTGGAGCAGATCGATAGCTATGCCCCTGGCCATCAGGTCAGGTTTGGAAGCTTGAACTACACCGCCGACATCCACGGAGACTTGATCTTTGACGGATTCGAGACCATGTCAGGTGCGTCGAACAGTCACGACGAGCATGACTTACATCTGCCATCGGATGGTGTTCGGGAGATCACACCTGCGGCTGCCCTGACCCTTAATCCAGAGCAGATCATGCCATCCGAGGACGGGTGAATGGACCCCACCACGGAGGCCGCACACTCATCGGTGATAGAGCCGAACACAGACTTCGCCTCCGATGAGGCCGGTGTCATCGGACCCTCGGACTCGTCTCCGGCCATAGGCTCCGAACCGCGTGCATCCATGCCTATCGAATCTGATTGGGCACCAATCATGGAGTTTACCTCCGCGGATATCTTTCAGCACTCGCCCTTGGGTGACATGCTAAATTCATTAAAGTCTATCTCCCTGTCAGGAAACTCTTGGCTGAACTATGTCCGGCTTGAGTGGGAAGCAGGCGACAAAGAAATTCGTTCCCCACCCACCACCCACTTAATAGCGGCTGTCGATGACTTAACCAACACGCTTGACTTCGACTCCGAAGACATTGACGGTATGGACGACGATGCAGGAGAAGAATAGGAACCACCGCCCACAGGGCGCTGGACAGCCACCTCATCATATGATATATACATGGTGGACACACCCAAAGAAAACAACGGTGAGGAAAGGAAGGATGCAACGGAGGATAATCCTCTTGAGAAGCAACCAAAGCGACGATGTCGGTGCCGCTCTAAATCCCGCCACAGTAAAAACAGCGATAACAACGCAAGAAAGAATAACACCCCGGTTGACATCAAAGGCAAAGACGACCCCATGAACCCAGCAATGGAGCAGGATGACCCATTGGACGGCGAACATAGTCCAGGGCCGCTGTCCGATCATAGCGACGAAGGAGATAAAACTTATAAACCTTTCTCCGGAGAGGAGAACAGCCCGGACGATGATGCACTCATCATCCCGGAAAGGCACTTGGAACAAGAGAACCTCCACAGAAGGCTTATCGCCACCGCGAGGAGCTTGAAGAAGCAAAAGCAAAGGCTTAAGGACACGCAGGATATGCTCAACCGCAGATGGAATAAAGTGCTCGACACTGAAGAAAAATATGGTGGCGATCGCCACACAAAGAGCTACCCAAAGCGCAACCTGCTGCCCGAATTCGACGACGAGGCTATAGAGCCCATCCCGCCGAAAAATAATACGGCCGATCCGCCGGACCGACCACCCCGTGGCTGTGATAGGGCGGCTAATGACGCCGCACACAAGTGAACACACGATTTACGTGAGCACTTGGACAAAAAATCCGGTATGGCCAGGTCCATCTATGGATCTAAGAAGCGTGCTCCGACACAGGATCACGGCCACCAAAATGTCTATACTGATCGAATATCAGCTCGGAATGAACACCGAACTCGACAACCGTTGGAGGCATGCCATGACACATCTAAATATAGGGGTGCCGCGCACCCCCTATGCTTCACCGATGAGGTGCTGGATCATGAATTTCCAAAGGGATTTAAACCCGTAAACATAGAGGCATACGACGGAACGACAGATTTTGTGGTCTGGATTGAGGACTTTATTCTTCACATCCACATAGCTCACGGAGATGATCTCCACGCCATCAAATACCTTCCCCTCAGGTTGAAAGGACCATCTCGGCACTGGTTGAAAAGCCTCCCCGAAAACTCAATTGGAAGTTGGGAGGAACTTGAGGATGCTTTCAGGGCTAATTTTCAAGGGACCTATGTCCGACCTCCAGATGCGGACGATTTAAGTCACATAATTCAACAACCCGGAGAGTCAGCCCGAAAGCTTTGGAACATATTTCTCACAAAGAAGAATCAAATCGTCGATTGCCCTGATGCCGAAGCCCTAGCAGCTTTCAAGCATAGTGTCCAGGACAAATGGCTCGCCAGACACCTCGGCCAGGAAAAGCTGAGGACTATGGCAGCCCTAACAAGCCTTATGACCCGCATTTGCGTGGGCGAGGATAGTTGGTTGGCCCGCAGCGGCACCAGCGACCCAAGGACATCCGAAATTAGGGACGACAATGGGAAGCCACAATGCAATAAACACGAGGGTCGAAGCAATGAAGACAGCCCAGACAACACGAGGTCAACGCCGGATTCAGGGGCCCTCGACCCGGTCAACGGAAAAAGCCATTTAAAGGCAGCAGAGATGGACCGCCAGCCTAAACAAGATTCTAGACAGATTATGTCAGATTCATGGCACTCCCAAAAAACCTGCAAACCACACCAACAGAGAATGCTGGGTCTTCAAGCAGGCCGGCAAACTAAACGCTGAACACAAGGGGAGAGAGACGCCAAGTGAAGACGAGGACGGGCCTCGCCAGCCGAACACTGGGGGACAGAAATAATTTCCACCGGAGGTCAAAACAGTGAACAGGATTTACGCAACTCTTCTACCAAAGAGGAGGCGCAAACGCGCACTCCGAGACGTATACGCTATAGAGCCCGTCGCCCCCAAGTTCAACCCTTGGTCGGCCTGCCCGATCACTTTTGATCGCAGGGATCATCCGACTATTATCCGACACGGAGGATCGGATGCCTTGGTGCTCAACCCAATAATTAACGGATACCATCTCACCCGAGTCCTTATGGACGGCGGAAGTAGTCTTAATCTGATATATCAGGACACTGTCCGCAAGATGGGGATAGACCCGTCAAGAATCAGCCACAGCAATACTACCTTTAAAGGAGTAATACCAGGCGTAGAGGCCCGCTATACGGGCTCTCTAGTACTAGAGGTTGTATTCGGCTCCCCTGTTGGGGATATGACTACTGAGTACAAACCGCCCAGGAGGGGCCGGATTATACTCACAAGGAGTCATCTGTATACAATCCCATGAAGATGAAGACTATGGCGCTTTACCATAGAAGCTTAGAGGCCTAGAGCCCAGTGGCGGATTAAGGCCCATGTATGTAAACCGCCTTATGATGTGTAACTTGTCTTGTAAGTTAGGGAAAGAAAGAAGCCGAGCCAGACTCTTGTATGAGCCGGCCTCAGGATTCTGTAAACCGGCTGGGCGTCAACCTATGTATATAAAGGGACGACCCGGCAGCGGTTCAGGGACAAGAAACAACAGTTTGAGAGATAGGTAAAGCAGATTCGCTCCCTGCTCATCGAGATCAATCAATCCCACAACAACTGGATCGTAGGCTTTTACCTTCACTGCAAGGGGCCTAACCAGTATAAACTCCCCGTGTCCTTTGTTCCGGTTTAACCCCTTCAAGCTAATCTCGTTGCGATGGCTCCACGACTAAGTCCTTTTGCTAGGACATCGGACATGATAATTCCACGACAGTTGGCGCCCACTGTGGGCCTATCGCATGATGATTTCGAGTTCTTGAAGGGCAGCTTCGAGGGACTCAAGGGATACGCAGTTGGCCGGATGACCAAGAGTCGTCGCGGCAAGCTCTACATCAACAATGCAGGCTGGGGCCCCGACGCCGGCTCAACTGAGTACGGGTACCGGGTCCCATTCGGAGGAATTCACGTCTTCATCAGCAAGATCGGCGAACCGGGCCCTAAGCCGGATACCTGCACCGACCTCGTCGAGACGGCTCAGCGTGCGAGCCCTGCCCGGGTTCATCCTGCCGTGAAGTGGGCGTTCGTAGGATTCATCCATGGTACCAAATCTGAACCGGTATCTGATGGTAAGATGGCTATCTACTCCGACGGCGGATCATCTACCAGAGAGACTGAGTCGTTGTATCAAGTGCAGGATGGTCGGTTCGGGGGTTATTCCGATGGCGACAGTATTTCGGACCTCTTTGAACCACCAAACCGGGTTGCGATCTTCATGGCTGGTACGCAGCCCAACTTACAACTTCAACTGTAGCAGCTATGGTTTCCGGATCGGCAGCCGGGGCAGGAGGCCCCGCGCGCCGGCCGGCTCAAGTTCTGTCCGGTTTATTGGATGCCTGGATGACGTTACTGACTACAGCAGTTACCCCAGCAACTCAAGATCACCATAATGCGGAGGTCACAAAGCTGCGGGATCAGATAACTCAGGCAAAGGAGGATTTGGCAGCTGAGGAAACTAGGATGGCTGAGGAACGGGCCGCTTTAGATGCCCAGTCACAGAGGATTCAGGCCGAGAATTACCGACTCATGCTGGATCAGAACGCTTCAAATGACGTATTGAGGAGGAGGCATCAATCTCGCCTGCCGCCAGATTACAATATGATGAATCTCTTCAATACGCCAGGAGCAGGGACCAGCAATCCGGCAGCGGTAAACCGTGCTTGTCGGCGTTCTGGGAACGGGGGTCCCCAGACTTGCCTGCCTGCGGCCTGCGGCGTGGCTCAAGGGGCGGTCCAGCATGGCCCATCTTCATCAGCACGAGCTCAAGACCCTTGCGAGGGGCCAAGCCTCACGGGGCGGACGACAGGAAGCCTCCTCAGGCACGGCCTCGTCAGGCTGGCTCGCGAGGAGGCGGTGAGATCAAGGCGGGGTACCTCACGAGGTGGCCATGACGCAAGCCATGACGACCAAGGGCGCCAGGCGGGCGCCAGCCGCGCAGTGTCCTTTCTTTCCTCTTTGGTGCAAAGGGAGCAAGCGCAGGCGAGAGCATCAAGCAAAGGCATCCATTTCGGTGCAACAAGACCAAGACCAGCAGAACGGCAGGATGGAGGTCATCGTGGAGCCCAAGCCGACGTCACCATCAGAGCCTTTGGCAGGCGAGGACCAACTTTAGTCGGGATAAGTGTACTAGATGTTCCCCTTCAAAATGGCCAATTGTTGGCGCCCTTCCCGCTCAATATTTGGGAAGAGGCCCAGGGCCTTTGCTTATAAATAGGACTAGCCACCACAAGGTAGAGAGGGGGGATGACAAAGGAGAGATCGGATCACAACGGACCGATCGATCGAGAAAGCGACTGAACTCCCCCTAGCAGTTCATCGCACCAGCCTAGAACAGACCCTCGCGAGGTTGTTCTCCCTTGTATTATTCATCATCAGCCCGAGAGGCAATCCACCACACCACACACTGGAGTAGGGTATTACACCACAATGGTGGCCTGAACCAGTATAAACTCTGTGTCTCTTGTGTTGTTCCTTTGATTGCTTAGATCATAGCGAGGCGGTGAGGTGCAGGTAGGCAGAGGGCGAAATCTCCGCGCGCACCCCAGTGTTCGAATCTAGAGGGTCCGTCGGAACCCGAAATCCAACATTTGGCATGCCAGGTAGGGGTGCGCCGGAATTCGCCTTCCGCCGCCCTGTTCTTCACCGACCATCGCGTCCATGTCAGACGCTCGTCGGGCCCGCGCCGAGCGCCGAGCCGCTCTCGCTTCCCGCGTCGCCCAGACGGCCCCCGTCGGCGGGCACCCCCGCCGTTCCCTGTCACCTGCCGTCAACGCCGCCACCGGCCCGGCGGGGAACGAGCAGCAAGCATCGTCCCAGCATCCATCCATGAGGTGAGACGGCCGTACTGCCACTCCCTCGCTCGCCCTGGCTGGTTCTTCGTCCCGCGCGCCCCACGCGGCCATGGAGGCTCGAGCTGCGCTCATCGCGGCAAACGAGCTCCTACGCTACTGCCCAGTCGACGACGTCTATGAAGAGTGGCTCGACCGTGTCGCCGAGCTCGTCCGCGCCGCAAGGGGCTCCCCCGCGCCGTCCTTCTCACTGCACCGCGCCCCGCCCTGCGCGGGCAATGAAACTCCGGGGGCGCCTCAGCCGCCTCCCCCTCAAGAAGGCGCCCTGGCCCCAAGGCGCGTGGCCCCTGGACGGAACCCACCCTGTCCGGCGCCAGCACAGCAAGAGCGGAGCTGCCAAGAGGTTCCTCGCCCCCAAGAAGCTGCCCAAGTGCTCCCTACCCTAGTCCGTCACGACCCCGCGCTGCTCCCAGTTGCAGCGCATGGGGGCCCGCAAGACCAAGCTCCTCGTCACCAGAGGCCTCCCGTGGCCACGGCAGGATGCCGCGCCTTCACCACCAGGCTGCGCAGCGTCGCGTGGCCCTGCAAGTTCAAGCCAGACCCGCCTCCTCGCTACGATGGCACGGCCGACCCTGCGGAGTTCCTCCAGCTCTACGAGTTGGGCATCGAAGCCGCCAACGGGGACGAGAAGGTCATGGCAAACTGGTTTCCCATGGCACTCAAGGAAGGGGCCCGCACCTGGCTCCTGAACCTGGCACCAGGCACGATCTCCTCCTGGGATGAGATGCGCGCTCATTTCATCGCCAACTTCCAAGGTACTCGCGACCAGCCACCTGCCGTAGTGACATGCGCCGCATCAAGTAGCAATCAGGGGAGACCCTGCAGAAGTACATCCAGCACTTCAACAACGCACGTCTCAAGATTCCCAAGGTGACCGAGGAGGCCATCATCTCAGCCTTCTCCGACGGCATGCGCGATGTCAAGATGAAGAGGAGCTGGCGATGCATGAAGATCTGTGCACTTCCTTGGAGCTGTTCAACTTGGCAACCAAGTGCGCCAGGGCCGAGGAAGGGCACCTTTCCCTCCTCGAGCTGCCAGCCGCCGACCTAGAAGAGAAGAAATCCAAGGCCAAGGACGTGAAGCGCAAGGGGGCTGCCGTGCTCGCGGCAGAACCAGACACCAAGCGAGGCAGAGATCAGCCCGAGTCTTTCAAGGGCAGCCGGTACTATGTGTACCACGACCTCCACACCCACAACACCAACGAATGCCAAGAGCTCCGAGCCGTGCGAGAAGGAAGGGTCGGCCGACGCCTTGACCACAATGATTGCGGCTATGGCCAAGGAGGAGGAAGGAACGCAAGACGCTGGGAAGACCGCGGCCCTCGCCAAGGGTGGCACGACCGACCTTGCGAGGATCGCTGGCAGGATCAGCCTCGCGAGGGAGACTGGAGGGATCGGCCTCGCGAGGACCGCCCGCAAGGAAACGCAGGCCTCCCTCCACTGCCGCCGCAGCCAAGGAGAAATGAGGACCATCATCAGGACGAGGGGGCTGGGGGCTTCCAGGAGCCGCGCGCGATCGCCTGCATCCTGGGCGGAGCTCAAGCCCCAGCCTCTCAACGCATCTTCAAGCAGTTCTCCCGTGAAGTGAATGCAGTCCTCCCTAAGCTTGAAGCCACGCACCCCCTCAGGTGGTCGGCGTGCTCCATCACGTTCAGCTCAGCGGAACAGTTCAAGTGCGCAGCCACAGCCGGAGTCCTCCCAATGCTTTGCTCCCCAGCCATCAGCAATGTGCAAGTCACCAGGACCCTCATCGAGGGCGGGGCAGGGCTCAACGTCCTGCCCGTAGAGACGTTCAACAATCTCCAAGTGCCTTACGATCAGCTTCAGCCAACCAAGCCTTTCTCCAGAGTCACCGATGGCTCCACAGTTCCAATTGGGCAGGTCCGCCTCCCCGTCACCATCGGGGCATGCAACAACTACCGAACCGAGCTCATCGACTTCGACGTCGCCCACATTCGCCGGCCGTACAACGCCATCCTCGGCTACCTAGCTCTCGCCAAGTTCATGGCCGTGACTCATCACGGCTACAACGTCCTCAAGATGCTAGGAAGCGGTGGAGTCATCACGGTGCCTTGTGAAGAAAGAGACGCGGTGTGCTCCCTGGAACGAGCTTTTCAGGCCGCATCACTTGAAGACCCAGATCGCGGGAGTGGGAGGCTCCCCGAGGCCGACCCCAAGAAGAAGAAGACATCGCCAGGCCCGACCCCTCAGGAGGCAGGCCCCTCAGGGTTTGCGCCTGCTCAGGGGATACCTCCTTCTGTCGCATAGGGAGGCGCGCCCGGCACCCTCCTCAAGCAGGGCTCGGGGGCTCCCACCTGGAGGGCCACCGACCTTGCTAGGGTCACGAGGGAGGCGCTTGGGCACCCCTTGGAGGCGTGTTTCAGAACACGTTTCCCTCATGAAGGAGCAAAGCAAGGAGGGCCAAACCCTCAGGAGTTCGTCAGTCAGATCACACAGGAGTTGTAGGAGTCAAGAGTCATGAGTGGCAGCCGCCTCTTACCCGCCGCAGCTCCCCATCCAGGTGAGGATGGCGGGCTGCGCGTCTGCATTGACATCCCAGGGCTCAACCGAGTTGCCTCTCAGGAGTGCTTCTGGCCCTCACGTGTGGGGTGCTGGGGAGGCCCACCCCACAGCTATGTTCGCATGCCCTACGGCTTGCCGAACGTGGCTGTGGTGTGCCAGCGCCTCATGAGGAGCATCCTGGAGGCTCAGGAGGCCAGGCGTTCTGCAGTCCTGGCGGAGATGGAGATGGTTCGCGAGGAGCCACCAGCGCCTCCGGAGCCTCCCGAGGCTCCTGTGCTTGGGGGCTCGTGAAGATCGGCTCCCGCAGCCCGCTACGTCTGCTACTTCAACACCCCTTCATCGTCAACACTATCAGGTGACATCTTTCAAGTTTCGTTTCCAGCTGGGAGCGCCCTCAGGGCTGCATCATTCCCAGGCCGCGTGGGTCCGTCCCTGCAGGGTGTATCCCTTTTGCTCGTGTTTTTAGCTTATCTTGTTGGGGGCGCCCCTCGGGCTGCATCATCCCCAAGTCGCTCGGGTCAGACCTAGCGGCGTGTACCCCTCTTGCATTTATTTTCGGGCCATGCATTCGACCCATCATGCTTGTTATTTGGTGCCTGTCCGTGGCACCTCTTCTTCCTTGATGTCGGCGGCTTGCGCGTTAAAGGGGGGGTACCTGAGCATCGCAACTCAGGGCTCCTACCGGCTCTCCAGCCCTCACCCTCTGGCTTTGTCCACGGCATCGCGCCCCGGCAAACCAGCGACAACTGAGACTAGCTCGAGGGCCGGGAGCCGAGGACGTAGAGCATCGGCATCTGGCCAAATTTGCAGGAACACATCACAGGTTAAGGCCCAGTGCCAGGCGCAACCCGCCTTGGGGTAGGGCCCTGTGAGTCCCGCTCTGGCTCACGGGTGCCCCAATACACCTCGTCAGGACTTTAGTGCCTCGTCGCCTCTCCAAAGCAACTAACGGCTGACCGCCGCTTGTCATAGCGGACTTTTGCTCTTTTTGTGGTGGGTCTGCAGGATCCCCCCAAGGAGAAGCACCAGGCGAGACCCTCACGGCGTCCTCTTCACTCTCACCGCGCGAACCGCTTGCACGTTAAAGGGGGGGGGGGGTACCTGAGCATCGCGACTCAGGGCTCCTACCGGCTCTCCAGCCCTCACCCTCTGGCTTTGTCCACGGCATCGCGACCTGGCAAACCAGTGACGGCTGAGACCCGCTCGAGGGCCGGGACCCGAGGATGTAGAGCAGAAAGGGGAGCATAGGCGAGAGGAAAGAGGCACGCGGAGACCTCGCCAGGCAACCCCTCGCCGGCCAAGGCACGGACCTAGCACCGCACCAGGAAGAGTTTCCTGACTCTCGAGATAAGTCACTCTCTGGAAACACTAGCTATCGCAGCACCGTCACCGCATCCAATGCAATCCCGTGTTAGCAATGTCACATTCCTTTCTCACCAAACAATAGCTGCTTGAGCGCTAAAGGGGACCTCCTGAGCATCGACACTCAGGGGCTCTTACTGGACCCCGGGCCGCTCACCTCCTGGCCTTGACCACGGCATCGCGACCTGGCATACCAGCGACGGCTGAAGGCGCCTTGGGACCGGGACCTGTCGGCGCAGAGTGCCAAGCCCTCGTGAGGTCCGAAAGGAAGAAACTAAGCTAAGACGGAATAAGCATCTCGCACTGCTTCACGATAAGGATCATATTGACAAACGGAGCTACAAACACCTTACAAGCCCCCACGGGGTGTATTCTTGGCTCCTCGCAGGGACAAAAGATGCGTATCCTAAGGAGTCCTAACTACAGGAACCGTCGCGGTAGACGCCATCATCAACAGTGGGCCGCCAGGCACCGGTGCCAACCTCATCCAGATCAGATACGGCGGCAGCCTAACGAGCCTGTCCTACTCCGAGAGCGGCGCAGGCTCGGGGGCTCGTAGCTGTCGTCGCTCGTCTCCGGAGTCGCGAAGAGCTCGGCGGAGTCGCTGGATCCTCCGGCGCCCTCGCCGCTTGAGGAGCTACTGGAAGAACGTGCGACGACAGGCCTGGTCCTTGCCGCTCCAGGGCTTCTGCCGCGGCCCCTGGGACAGCACTCCAGCCGATGCCCATCTTCGTCGAAGACCTTGAAGAGCATCATGGAAGCACCGTCGAACTCTAGGTGGATCACGAGGGCGCCCCTCGTCCTACAAACCCGGGCGATCTCGCCCCAGCCCCGGGTCATGAAGACCTTACCTAGAGCGACGAACTCGACATCCGCATGGGTCGCAGGAGTCTGGTAATCAGCGTGCTGCAGCTAGAGCCTGAAAGGCCCCCTCGATGGAATCTCGAAGGCGAAGGAAGAAGGAAGGCGAATCCAAGATTGAGGAGGCATGGCAGCGTGGAGCACAAACTCTCGGGAGGAGCCCTCGGCGTGAACTCCAGGAGGGACAACGCGCACCGCCGTGACCCGCCGGCGCCGACGGCGGCGTCGTCCATGGCGCTCCGCATCAGCTCCTGCAGGGCCCTCAAGGTGGGCGTACAAGGGCAGCGGAAACCCTGGTGGCGGCCGCTTGCACCAAGGCCTCGACACCTCCTGCAGCACGCCCTCATCTCGGCGGTAGAGGACCAACCGCTTCTTTGGCGGAAGCGGGTCGGGGCCCTCTCGAGGGGCCTTTCCCTTCTCTTCTGCGGAGAACCGGCGTATCAGAGCCATTGCGGCAAGGCGGAGCAGTGGCGAAGATGAAGAAGAGGAGAAGTAGCAGAGGAAGATGAACTGGAATGGCTCGCGCCGTTCCGTACTTATAGCCAGGGGAGGCCAACCGTGGGCTTCCACGATCGCAGGTAATCATGACCAGTTTTTGCATGCAGGGACTTGTCGGCTCATGTAGTTGCCGAGGCATCGTGGGGGAGCGGAGCCGCCCATGTCCAATCAACCGCCACGCGGCACTCGAGGCCGCAGACTGTTAGGGCCCGCGACGCTTCACACTTGCCCCTTCGCCTCTCTGCTCAGCTAAGTCCGGGCGCGCCTTGGGCCCGGGGGCTACTGTCGGCGTTCTGGGAAGAGGGGTTCCTAGACTTGCCTGCCTGCGGCCTGCGGCGTGGCTCAAGGGGCGGCCCAGCATGGCCCATCTTCATCAGCACGAGCTCAAGACCCTCGCGAGGGGCCAAGCCTCGCGGGGCGGACGACGGGAAGCCTCCTCAGGCACGGCCTCGTCAGGCTGGCTCGCGAGGAGGCGGTGAGATCACGGCGGGGTACCTCACGAGGTGCCCATGACGCAAGACATGACGATCAAGGGCGCCAGGCGGGCACCAGCCTACGCAGTGTCCTTCTTTCCTCTTTGGTGCAAAGGGAGCAAGCGCAGGCGAGAGCATCAAGCAAAGGCATCCATTTCGGTGCAACAAGACCAAGACCAGCAGAATGGCAGGATGGAGGTCATCGTGGAGCCCAAGCCGGCGTCACCATCAGAGCCTTTGGCAGGCGAGGACCAACTTTAGTCAGGATAAGTGTACTAGATGTTCCCCTTCAAAATGGCCAATTGTTGGCGCCCTTCCCGCTCAATATTTGGGAAGAGGCCCAGGGCCTTTGCCTATAAATAGGACTAGCCACCACAAGGTAGAGAGAGGGGATGACAAAGGAAAGATCGGATCACAACAGATCGATCGATCAAGAGAGCGACTGAACTCCCCCTAGTAGTTCATCGCACCAGCCTAGAACAGACCCTCGCGAGGCTGTTCTCCCTTGTATTGTTCATCATCAGCCCGAGAGGCAATCCACCACACCACACACTGGAGTAGGGTATTACACCACAATGGTGGCCTGAACCAGTAAAACTCTGTGTCTCTTGTGTTGTTCCTTTGATTGCTTAGATCATAGCAAGGCGGTGAGGTGCAGGTAGGCAGAGGGCGAACTCTCCGCGCGCACCCCAGTGTTCGAATCTAGAGGGTCTGCTAGAACCCGAAATTCGACAGTGCTGTAGTGCCTAGGACCGGAGCGCCGGATCAAGCACGGGTGATGGGCCCGTCTCGACGAACAGATAACCCGTCGCAGTACATGACACCCCCGCCGGGTCACTTCTCCACCCCTTTGGACAACATTATCACTGCGGCATCTCGTTTGGCAGCTATTCCAATGGAGGGTGAGTCTCCAGCGGCAGTTGAGACGTGGCAGGCCAGGGATCTTCTTCAGACTGCCATGGTGCAGCAGCAGGCTTATTCATATAGCCGAGATAGGATTCACTCAACCCCTCGCCCGAGCCAGAGCTAAAGCAGGCACATCGATGAACCGGCTATGTCAAGCAGTGCGCGGAACCGTGACGCCCCTCGAGGGCCTAATCCGGCGTGTGGTGGTGCAAATGCTCGGGACGTGGTGGATAATGGTAGAGCGTGAAGGGAGGCAGAGTTAGCGGCACAGTACACGGATCATCGTCAGCCCGCCCTGGTTCAGCCAGCGGCATCAGTGGAATGAGGACATGCTTTCAGCTCCTGGGGAGTGCTGTGTCTCACCCCGGTTCTACGCAATGTGCGGTTACCCAAGGATTTCAAAGGGCCCGCGTAAGGTGCCTAACTACACCGCCGATTTACCCCCTGAGTCATGGGTTGAGAGCTATGAGATGGCTATGGAGATGCTGGATGTAGATGAAGCGGTGTGTCCAAAGTACTTCACCATGATGTTGGAAGGAACAGCTCGCACTTGGTTAAAGAGCCTGCCCACTAACTCCATCGGTTCATGGGACGAGTTGAAGGCCTGGTTTATAGCAAACTTCAAAGATACATGCAAGCAACCCATGTCAATCGTGGATCTGGCTGCTTGTGTCCAAGGGGAAAATGAATCAATGACTCATTGGGTGCACCGGGTTTCAGAAATTCTACATTCATCGGACCGTATCTGGGCTGATTCAGCAATCCTAACATTGGAGGGCAATTGCCTGTTTAAGTCGCTGAAGATGAAATGGGACGGCTCAAACGCCACTGCAATGACACGGGAACACTTATGGCAGCGTTGGTGAAGTATGCCGATTCTGATAATACCAAGGATCCCGATGCTGACAAAGAGAAGCCGGAGAAGGGAAAGAAGAACGGCGGTGCAAAGGGATAGCAGCATAACTAGGCGGGCCATGGGAACAATGGTAAGCGAAAAGCGGACAATTCAGATTTTGTGGCTAACACCAATGTGCAGGGCAATGCGTAGCGTCGTAAGGGTAAATCGCCCCAGCGTGGTGGAGGCATGAATCTGGAGCGCCTGTTAAACCAGCCCTGCCCAGAGCATGGGACGAAGGAGGTTCCGGCCACGCACCTCTAGAAGGATTGCTTCATTATGAAGGAGTTCAAAAACTCTGATCTCTTTGGGTACGATCAGGGTCCGTCTGGCGGTTCAGGTCCAGGATCTCACGGGCCGGGTTACGGCGGAGGCGGTTCAAACTCAGGATTTCAGAATAATCAGGGCAACCAGAACAAACAAGGTGATCACAACCAGCAGAATAATCAGGGGAATCAGCAGCAATCAGGTTTTCAGAGTCACCCGAAGCAGTTGAACGGTGGGCAGTATCACGTTTTTACCACTAGCTTGTGCAAGCGAGATCAGAAGCTTCACAAGAGGGCAGTTAATACTGTTGAACCGATAGTACCCCGTTACCTGAATTGGTCCGAGCAGCCCATTGTGTGGAGCAGAAAAGATCATCCGCCCCGATTTGATAATCCGGGTCATCTGGCTTTAGTGGTGGCACCTCAGGTGGGGGGTTATAAGTTCACCAAGGTACTCATGGATGGAGGGAGTAGCATCAACATCATGTATAATGAAACCTTCCGTCGCATGGGATTGACGGATAAGAATCTTAAACTGTCAAACACTATTTTTCACGGTGTAGTACCAGGTAAATCAGCATATCCGGTTGGCAAGATAGCTTTGGAGGTTTTGTTTGGTGATGAGCATGATTCCAGTTCAGAAACTTTGACCTTTGAGGTCGTGAAAATCCAGAGCCCATATCACGCCCTATTTGGATGGCCGACTTACGCAAAGTTCACGGCAAGGCCCTGTTATATTTATTTATAGCTCAAAATGTCGGGTCATAAGGGGACCATCATGGTGCACGGGAGTCGTAAGATCGCTTTGGACTGTGAAGAGGGGGATGCGGCCTATGCTAAGTCGGTTTGTGCAGCAGAAGAGTTGAAGTTCTATAAGGACAATGTTGGTCCGACAGATCTGATGCCTCTGAAAAAGCCCACCACAGAGCATGACCCGACCCTGAAGTTTAAACCGGCTGATGATACTAAGTTGGTAGATTTTGTTCCTGGCGATTCATCCAAACAGTTTAGTATCAGCACTACTCTGGATCCGAAATAGGAAAGCACGCTCATCGAGTTCATCCGTGAGAACCGGGACATCTTTGCATGGAAACCTTCTGACATGCCTGGTGTACCGAGGGAACTCGCCGAGCACAATCTCAATATTGATCCTAAGTTTAAAATGGTCAAGCAGTTTCTCCGCCGCTTCAATGAAGAAGGGCGCAAGGCTATTGGTGAGGAGGTAGCCCGGCTCTTGGCAGCCGGGTTTACAATTGAGGTTTTTCATCTGGAGTGGCTGGCTAATCCGGCACTAGTGCTTAAGAAGAATGGCACTTGGCGAATGTGTGTGGATTACACAGACTTGAACAAGGTTTGTCCGGGTGATCCTTTTGCTCTCCCTCGTATTGATCAGATCATTGATGCTACGGCGGGTTGTGAGCGTTTGAGTTTCTTGGATGCTTATTCTGGTTATCATCAAATCAAGATGGCAGTTAAGGACAAGAAGAAGACAGCCTTCATCACTCCCTTTGGAGCCTTTTGCTATGTATCTATGCCCTTTGGGCTCAAGAGTGCCCAGGCGACTTATCAGCGATGTGTGCAGAATTATCTTTATACTCAGATTGGGCGCAATGTTCATGCTTATGTGGACGATATTGTGGTAAAATCCAAGAAGAAGGAGACATTGATAGATGACCTCAAGGAGACCTTTGACAATCTTCGGGTTTATAAGATGATGCTCAATTCGGACAAGTGCATTTTCGGTGTTCCGGCAGGCAAGCTCTTAGGTTTTCTGGTATCTAATAGGGGCATTGAGGCTAATCCATAAAAGATCAAGGCTATTACGTCTCTGGCTAAACCGATGTGTATCAATGATGTTCAACGTCTGGCGGGTCATATTGCGGCTCTGAGCTGTTTTATCAGCAGGTTGGAGAGAAGGCGATCCCTCTATATCAGATGTTGAAGAAGACAGACAATTTTGTCTGGAGTGATGCTGCTAATGCAGCGTTTGAAGACTTAAGAAGTAGTTGGCTGAACCACCGGTTCTTGCTGCCCCGGTCGATAAGGAGCCGTTGTTGTTATACGTGGCTGCCAATGCCCGAGCTGTCAGCATAGCTATGGTGGTGGAGTGCAAGGAGGCTGGGAAGGAATATCCGGTTCAAAGGCCGGTTTATTATATCAGCGAAGTGCTCATTGAGTCAAAGCAAAGATATCCGCATTAGCAGAAGCTGGTGTATGGGGTTTTCATGGCAAGTCGGAAGCTTAAACAGTACTTTCAGGGCCATCCCATCACAGTGGTCAGTTCCGCTCCTTTGGGGGATATAATCCAGAACTGGGAGGCAACTGGCCGGGTTGCTAAGTGGGCTATTGAGCTTGGACCACACGGTTTGATATATATGCCTCGAACATCTATCAAGTCCCAGGCTCTTGTGGATTTTATCAATGACTGGACAGAGTTGCAGGCACCGGAAGACAAACCGGATAGCACATACTAGACTATTCACTTCGATGGGTCCAGGCAATTGGAGGGCTCGGGGGCTGGAGTTGTCCTTACTTCCCCTCGAGGTGATAAAATTTGTTATGTTCTCCGCTTAATATTTCCTTGTACTAACGATGCATCTGAGTACGAGGCCTTACTCCATGGTCTTCGAGTGGCTAAGGAAATGAACTTAATCCGGGTATGATGCTTTGGGGACTCCGATCTGGTGGCTCAGCAAGTTTCAGATACTTGGGATTCGAAGGATCCACTCATGGCGGCTTACCGACGAGAGGTGGATATTGTTGCTAGTCATTTCAAGGGTTATCAGGTTGAGCACATTGATCGGCGCAAAAATGAAGCACCAGATGCTTTAATCTGGCTGGCATCTCAACGTAAACCGGTGCCACCCAATACCTTTCTGGATGTCTTGCATAACCTGTCAGTTAAATTGCCTACAAAGGAGGACCTGGCTATTCCTGATCCGGAGGCACAATTGGTGGCCGCTTTGCATATTATTCGGGATTGGACGGTTCCATATTTGTCGTATATGAATCGCGGCGAGTTGCCAAAAGATGCAGTTTTGGCCAGGCAGATAATCCGGCGATCCAAGTCCATGGTTATTCACAACAGCAAGTTACACCACTGCAGTGTCTCAGGTGTGTTCCAGCGCTATGTTTCTCCTAAAGAAGGCCATGAGATTCTACATGAGATCCACGAAGGAGACTGTGGTCACCACGCCAGTTCAAAATCATTGGTTGCTAAAGCTTTTCATCATGGCTTCTATTGGCTGACGGCTCATGTTGTTGCTGAGGACTTGGTGAGGCGGTGCGACGGTTGTCAGAAGTTCTCACGACGAGCTCATGTTCCGGCTCAGGAGCTAAGGATGATTCCAATCACTTGGCCGTTAGCTACGTGGGGGCTAGATATGGTAGGGCCTTTTAAGCGATCCAAAGATAAGAAGATCCACCTGTTGGTGGCGGTTGACAAGTTTACTAAATGGGTTGAAGCGGAGCCAGTAAGCAAGTGTGACACAGCCACGGCGATTCAATTCATCAAGAAGGTGATCTTCCGCTTTGGTTTTCCACACAGCATCATCACAGATAATGGCACGAACCTCTCCAAAGGCGAGATGGAGGACTTTTATCAACGAGAGCACATCTGGCTTGATGTGTCGTCCGTGGCTCACCCCCAGTCTAATGGTCAAGCTGAGAGAGCTAATCGGGAAATCTTGAAGGGTATCAAGCCCCGGCTTATGGTTCCTTTGAAGCGAACACCGGGTTGTTGGGTGGAGGAATTACCATCTGTGTTGTGGAGCATAAACACCACCCCAAATTGATCTACGGTTTATACACCTTTCTTCATGGTTTACGGGGCAGAGGCGGTACTCCCAAGTGATATTCGTCATGACTCGCCCCAGGTTGCCAATTATGTTGAAGCGGACAATGAGCAAGCACGTCAAGAAGCACTAGACTTGTTAGATGAAAAAGGGACATGGCGTTGGCTCGTTCGGCGGTTTATCAGCAAGACCTGCGGTGTTATCACAGCCGCCGGGTTAAAACAAGAACCTTTCAAGAAGGCGACTTAGTGCTCCTACTCATCCAGGATCAGACCGATATGCACAAGTTATCCCCACCTTGGGAAGGGCCTTTGTGGTCAGCAAGAATCTACACAACAGATCATACTACCTCATCGACATTCGAGAGCACAAAGACTCACGCAAATCGGAGGAGGAGACCCGTCGGCCATGGAATATCGCTCATCTTCGGCCTTACTACACCTGAGCCGTAGGCTCCCATTATATGCATATTTTGACGATGTATATATTATGATCAACATAATAAACCGGCATCCTTGCTACAAGTAGGGCCTCTGCTGTTCTTCCAATATTTCTTGGTTACAAGGGGGCTTCTGCTTATAAAGCGACATCCTATTTGTCCATTAAACCAGCTATCATGCCACAATAAAGCTTGGGAGCTTCACACCCAAGGGGCCAAAGAGAGTTTTGTTGCTAAGCACAGCTCAAATATAGGCACCCATTGAGCACAGCTCACAAAGTTACTTGGGGGCTCTTTGTGCAAAGCAACAAAGAGTTTGAAAGGACCCTTGTAATAGGCTATCAAGCCACGGCTTGGAAGCCTGGTGTATTCACCTAAAACCCCGGGTTGACCTGCCTTCATCAAGTAAGCCACTCCTGTCCAGGTAATCCTGGTATGACCCGCTGAACATTTGACAAGTCAATCTTATACAGACCCTGAACCTGTCAAAGTTAAAACGACGATTGGTTAATTTGAGGCCCATCTTAAAAGGCTTTGTCAAATGGTTTAACTCGGCGGCCTGGCAGCCCATGAAAAGCCTCGCATTTGGGCCTGGCAGCCCTTGAAAAGCCTCGCATTTGGGCCTGGCAGCCCATGAAAAGCATCGCATTTGGGCCTAGCAGCCCTTGAAAAGCCCAAATGGTTTAACTCAGCGGCCTGGCAGCCCATGAAAAGCCTCGCATTCGGGCCTGGCAGCCCATGAAAAGCCTCGCATTTCGGCCTGGCAGCCCTTGAAAAGCCTCAAATACAAATTTTTATTTGATTTTGTTTTTTCAAAGTTTTCTCTCCTTTGATAAGGTTTAGTTAAACCGGCATCTATTAACCCGGCCTGACTATAAGTCATTACATCAACCCGGTGTTTCTTAACCCGGCGTAGCTTTCAACTATCAGTTGTTAGCACATAATCAATTATGAACTGGAGTTTCTTAGCCCGGTCTGGTATTGACTATAAGTCGCCAGGATGATCATCCGGTGTTTATCATAAACTGGCATGGCTTATTAGGCACCAGCACAGCATGGTGGGAGTTCTCAATACTCAAGATTTGGGTTATCACCCTTACTACGCAAGTTGGTAAGCCAACAATGTGATTCAATATCACAGGTATGATATATTTCATATTTCATTGCTCTACAGCCTTGGTTATAAAAACTCTGGTTCTGTATTGGGTATTATGACCCGCCGGCGGTAAACCGCCAGGGCACATTTAAGTTTCTCAAATGCAGAAAGCAGGATTTTATGAAAGTACTAAGGCACATGAGCAAGCATAGCAACAATCATGATGGATTACACAGTGTCATGTAGCGATGCACGATGGCAGAAGATCAAAGTATTTCAACTAGCCTATTACAAGGCACTTTGATTCCCAAAAGAATAATTGTTTGTTGCTCAGAACACCGTCTGCGGATATAAAGCCGGCTGCCGGATTATGATTCGTCACCAGGTTGACGTGAAGTTGATGGATTGTCTTACTAGCCGGTTCAACCTCCTCCTCCCCACCCAGTGGCTGGAAGCCAATGGTGGCCCAGTCAATCCCGGTTAAAGCTTGGAAGACAGCTTCGTTTCTTATAAGATTGGATGGTTCAACGTTAGGGGCATAAGTGTGCTTACGAATCGGAGGGATAAGATTCTGCAATTCATTCACAGATGCCTCAATCCGTTTCTTATCCGCATCGTAGTTGGACCGGTGGATAGACAAGTCAACTTCTTCGGCCAATCTACTAGCAAGCGGGCACATCCTTGTTGGCTAGGATAGCCATTTCCAATGTCTACCGGGTCAAGATCGGTTATCCAAGCCTTGGCCCGAGTCAGTGCAGATAAAGCACCAGCCCTTGCAGCAGATCTCTTCATCTCTTCTAGCTGGGCAGGAATCATAGATAACTTGGCCAACGTATCCTTGATTAAAGTTGGTGGCGGTTTGTTGTATGAGGCTGCGCAGATGACTCGTTGAGCGCCGGTATACAGCTGTTCTATCAAGGTATAGGCTGCTTTCAACTTCTTGTGCATATCCGAGCCCAGATGAGCAACACGACTACCTGCAACAGTTTAAGTACATATTGTTAAACCGGAAGTTTCAATAATGTTTAAGCAAGGCTCTTGAAAAATACTTACCAAAGATAGCAGAAGTCATAGCATTGATTTGTCGCTTTAAGCCAGTCAGCTCTTCTGCCATGGGTTTCAATGCCGCTTTAGCATCCTCTGCCCGCTTCAGCAAAGCGGCTTTTTCAGTTTCCCAGCCTTCCTGCTCGTTTTTGAAGCCATCCTTCAATTGCTCCATGGATGTTAAAGCGCCCTTCAATTCTTCTTTGGCTTTGGATGTTTCGGCTTGCTGGGACTTGATGTTTTCCTGAAGGTCGGCGATTTGAGAATCTTTGATGGTTAAGTCAGCCTGCAAAAGACAGATCATAAATTGGTAATAATTTATCAAAGTCCCAAGCACATAAAAAGTTATGCACTTGGCACTTGGGGGCTAATGCAGATTGCTTCTTCTTAACAGATATTTTAAGTCCCAAGGCTCAATACAAGTATTAATCTTGGCACTTGGGGGCTAATGCTTAATTGATCAGATAAACTGAATGTGAAGGAATTCAACAAGGATAAGCTTTGCAACAGGAAGTACCGGTTCATCTTGAAGAGATAAACCGGCCCTTGGGGGCTACACTAGAGTTGATATAAAACACAAGGAAGAAAAATTTATGACATATTTGAACAGGAAATACCTCATAGCGCTCCTTCATCAAGTTGACTAAACCGGCCTCGTAATCACGACTGGTGTACAAACGGTTTAGATATCCAGAGTGGAGTTCCTGAGCATTGAGATGAGCATAGCTAGATAAATCTGTTTTCCATTTGCCCTTATCCACAACAGAGAATTCTTCTTTGGCACTGTGCTTTGATAAAGCGGCAGGATTGCCTGGAGCAGTGTGAACAAAACCGGTGATCACAACGTCGTCCGTGGTGTCAACAGTCTTTGGTGGGCTTGGCGGTTTATTAGATGGTCTAGCCGGACTTGGTGGATCAACAGTTGGGCTTGGTGGATCAGCATGATGGCATGTTGGATTAATTTTTGGCGGGTCAACAAAAGTGTCCTAACCCTGCGGAACCGGGTCATCCAAAGCAATATCAGCATTTTGATCAACAACTTCTGAGATCCTTTCTAGTTCAGCGGTCGGATTATCATCAGTTGGAGTAACCAGCTTGGCTCTTTTGCTAAGCCTGGCTTTCGCACTGAAGAGAACAAGATATAGAAATCAGTACAGTAAACCGGAGCAAGGCATAAAAATAAAGTCTACTATGCTTACCCAGGAACGGTCTTGAGTGGAGGCATCTGCGTTGTTGATGAATCGCCAGAGGATGAATTGGAAGTTCCTTGATAATTAGAATCAGACGGATTAAGAGGGTATCAGAAGCAACCCGCCTTGGGATAAGATGTATTAGAAGTACAAGAGACCTCTGGACGGCGTTTTCGAACCGGGGTATCTGGTAAACCGGAGGAAGTAACTTGTTGGCCACTATGCCGGGTTGTGCGACGAGCTTCATGTTGTTGTGTCTTCAAAGAAAAGTGTGGATCCAAATGAGCAAGAGGATGTGAATTTTTTACTTTCCGGACTGCACGACGAAGTTTTTGTACTGGCACATGATCTGAATCGGAGGAAAGGAAAATTACCTCTACATGGTCAGCGCGGATGGCTTCCGCATCATCCTGATAATGATCATTGTCAATAAGGTGCATGAAAAATGAACCAAGGGAGTCAAGTTCTACCTCTAGTTCCGAGTCATCAATATCTTTGGGCGGATCAGAGGATTCGGCGGTTTTCTTATTTGCTGGCCTCTTTGTGACCTTTGTCTTGTTACGAGGTGCTCTCACCGGTTTGTCTTGTGGTTTTGCCGGTTTGTCTTGAGTTTTTCTCTTCCAGAACAGATCATGGTCCTGCAAGGATAAACATAAGGCTATCAGAAAGTGTTAAAGGGGGGACGGATTAAAGCAGAAAGATAAATTCTTACAACTGGCGGTTTGTTGGAGGCATAAAAGGGACGCAGCCCGGTCTTGCTGCACTCAGATATCGGTTCATCTAACATCTTTTTGACAGCCTCAGTGATCTCGTCATCAGTCAGCTGTATATCAACGTGCCATTGAGGATCCTTGACATCCCCAGAATATTCATACATTAATCCGGTGCGACGGCTTAAGGGCAAGATACTCCATGAAACCCAGCAACGGACAAGGTCGATACCGGTTAAACCGTTTGCCATAAGAGCCCGGAGCTTAGAAATATGTGGTGCATATTTTGATTGTTCTCTGGCAGTAAGCCGTTGAGGCAATGAATGTTCTTTCCTGAGCCGGTGAGCACAATAACCCGGCAGAGGATTTTCATCATCAGGAGCAGTGATCTGGCAGTAGAACCACGTCTGATTCCAATCCTTGGGGTGGCTGTGATGTTTGGCATGAGGAAAATTGACTTCTTTCCTTTTTTAATTGACACCCCACCAAGTTCAGTATGGCGGTTCAAGTGGAAGAAGGCTCTGAAAAATTCAACATTCGGTTCTTCTTGTAGATAAACTTCACAGAACACTTGGAAATTGCAAATGTTGGACACAGTGTTCGGTCCAATGTCTTGAGGGTGGAGTTGGAAGCTGGCAAGTACATCACGGAAAAAATTTGATCCGGGAGGGCTAAACCCTCGGTCCTGATGCTGCATAAACACAACTACTTCTCCATCTTGAGGTTCAGGAGGATTTTTAGTACCCGGTACTCTCCAATGAATGATGTCTTTCTTTGCTAAAGCGCCAGTCACAACATAGCCAGTAAGTTGCTCTTCTGTAATCCGGGAGGGAACCCAATTGCAAGAGGTAAACTATTTGGCCATGTTTTATGACAAGCTATAAAAGAAGTTCAAATGTCGGTTCATGATTCAAGACTGATATATGTAAACTGGCATCAGGCTGGGGGAAGGAAGGAGTTTATCAGAGCATATGTGCACGTTAAGCCGGATACTGATGTTCAAAGTTGGCGGTTTAAGTGAGGGCTAATGGTACCTAGCGGATTGTGACTTTCTAAAGGTTAAACCGCCTACAGTGGTATAGAAGAAACAGATCTAAAAAATTTCTAAGTACTATAGAAATAGGTTTCATAGGCTAAAGCTATAGTTATGGATCTGGCGTAGTTCAGAAAAAGGATAAATTCTAAACCTAAAGGTTGCGACAACAGAAGAACACATATGCTCGGACGGGATCTCAGGCAGTAAGAAATGGTTTCTGAGGGCGACTAGGGGTATTAAACTATCACCATTCACCTTTGCTATCAGCTTCACATCTATCTATGAGATCTAGGAGAGAAAAAGGATGAACAATGAAGAACAACCGATGAACAGCGGAACCCTAATGCAGATCTAATATTGGGAAAGAGGAATACTTACTGATGATGCAGGGCAGCGTAGGTGCGTCACAGTTTATCTGGTCAAGAACAGGTTGATGCAGCGGCCTTGTTGATGCAGTGCTCGAAGGATGAAGGCGGCGGCAGAGCTTCAGGGTTTAGGTGTCGCGAGGAGGAAGAAGAGGCACGAAGGGGAAAAGAAAAAGACCCATGGGCCTATTTATAAGGCAAATGGATAAGTAGGCAAGCGCGGGAATCGAGGAGCCCACAACGGAGAATGGGGTATAGCTGTCGCCTCGGTCTTCAGAGATCAATTAATAAAAGGGAAATGTTTATGAGTTTTTATGCAGATGACGTCACGACGGTTTACGGTGATTTCAGAAGATGACGTCATGGCGGTTTACAAGGTTAACACGAAGATGTTCGAATCAGATTTTCTCAAAGTTGAAGATTGACATGAACAAGTTCAAACCAATATGGGGCCTAATGTTGGGGATATGATTACTGAGTACAAACCGCCCAGGAGGGGCCGGATTATACTCACAAGGAGTCATCTGTACAGAAGCCCATGAAGATGAAGACTATGGTGCTTTACCATAGAAGCTTAGAGGCCTAGAGCCCAGTGGCGGATTAAGGCCCATGTATGTAAACCGCCTTATGATGTGTAACTTGTATTGTAAGTTAGGGAAAGAAAGAAGCCGAGCCGGACTCTTGTATGAGCCGGCCTCAGGATTCTGTAAACCGGCCGGGCATCAACCTATGTATATAAAGGGACAACCCGGCGGTGATTCAGGGACAAGAAACAACAGCTCGAGAGATCGGTAAAGCGGATTCGCTCCCTGCTCATCGAGATCAATCAATCCCACAACAACTAGATCGTAGGCTTTTACCTTCACCGCAAGGGGCCGAAACAGTATAAACTCCCCGTGTCCTTTGTTCCGGTTTAACCCCTTCAAGCTAATCTCGTTGCGATCGCTCCACGACTAAGTCCTTTTGCTAGGACATCTGACGTGATAATTCCACGACATCCCCCGACAACTTCCGACATGAAGAACTAATATTCGACATCGCTCCATTCCGAAGCGGCTACCATGCGCTACTCGGAAGAACGGCCTTTGCTCGTTTCAACGCAGTTTTGCATTACGCTTATCTTAAACTTAAGATGCCCGGTCCACGTGGCGTCATTACAATCAGCGGAAATACAAAGCGTTCCTTACGTGCGGAAGAATATGTGGCGGCTCTAGCAGCCGAACCACCGAATGGCCTCCCCAACCCAAATAAATGATCGGTCATCAAGACCAGAGACACGGTTGGACGTGTCCGGCGCACCACTCGTTGTAGCAGCCCAGATAAACCTGAGCTTGGGTCGCTGACTATACCCCCATATGTGGTGCTAGGGGCTCGATGCACGTAAAAGGGCCCATAGTCCGGCACGGCCCTATTAATATAATAATAGATTGCATTTTTATTGTTCATTAAAAATAACTAACTTTTCGCACGAAGTCTTTCATCTAGGTTTTTCCTATTTTACAGATGATCATCGTGCTACACCCTTCCAAGATACGGCACAACGGAGACAAAGGCGCAGACGTACAACAGGGCCCCGCTCAAAGGTTTCTTTTTAGATTAAGACCCTGTGTAAACCTTTTTTGATGTATCTTGTTGCTTCACACCCTCCGGGCACTTAACACAACCGAGAGGGATACTGGCATTATTGGCATTTCGTCACGCCAGATTAATGCATGTACCTGGAAACTCAGGGCTCATTATCGAGGGCGTTACTTAGCCCAGTATATGTTGTAAAGTTCGAATACCTTAGGGAGTGTTAGGTGTCGCGAGTTTGGCCTTATATGCATCAGCTCTGAATCATGTCTTTGGTCAATAGTTGGGTTTGCCCAGCTCCCGTGTTTTGTTACCTTATGTTCCACTCTATCGGCTAAGGTGGCACCGGGAGAACTACTGCGGTTGTGCCCTGGTTCATCTGGATGAGCACCTCGGTAGAGAAAGCTGAAAACTGACTGTCATGATAAAGCAAGAGACTGGTCAACCACTCAATGACTCAGCGGAATCTTCTCGATTGCTCGGCGTTAGCGAAGGACCGGTTTCCCGGTCATGTACGTACGCGCACCATATTCGGATGAACGCGGAAGTACCAGGGGCTATATAGTAGCCCCACCGTCAAACTCCTATGGCTAAGTGAAAGTGTTAAAACTATATAGTCTGATTGCCTTGTTCGCCGTGCTATCACCTCCTTAATGGACCAAGACGTTGGATCAAGTGTGATTACATGCTTTACCGAACACCCCCGCATTATATGCGTGGGGGCTGAAGCCGACGACTGCAAACTTTCAGGTTATATACATACATACATAAACGGCCGCACAGAAGGCACTATAATACTTTCGGGCAAAAGTATAAACATAGCCTTTATAATCAAAATAGCATTGTTTTTGCAATCAAGATACATGTCACTCGAACATGGTACTCTTCGAGCACTGAGCCTCTATTAAACGGGCGCTGTTGGGGATATAACTATTGAGTATAAACCGCCCAGGAGGGGCCGTTTACACTCAACCGTATTGAAGTCCACGAAGACTCAGAAGATGGCGTTTTACTAAGAAGCTTAGAGGCCCAGAGCCCAGTGGCGGATTAGGGCCCATAATAGTAAACCGCCATGGTTATGTAAACTTGTGTTGTAAGTTAGGAAAGAAGAGACCGAGCCGAACCCTTGTATGAATCGGCCTCGGGACTCTGTAGACCGGCCGGGCGTCAACCTGTGTATATAAAGGGACGACCCGGCGGCGGTTCAGGGACAACAGACAACAACTCGAGACTCAGGCAAAGCGTATTTCGCTCCCTGGTCATCGAAACCCAATCAATCCCATCACAACTAGACGTAGGCTTTTACCTTCATCGAAGGGGCCGAACTAGTATAAAACTCCCGTGTCCCTTGTCCGGTTTAACCCCTTCAAGCTAACCCGTAGCGATGGCTCCACGACTAAGTCCTTTCATGAGGACATCTGACGTGTTAATTCCACGACAGTTGGCGCCCACCGTGGGGCTATCACACGATGGTGTCGAGTTCTTGAAGGGCTGCTCTCAAGGACTTAAGGGGTACGTGATCGGCCGGATGACCAAAAGTCATCGCGGCAAACTCTACATCGACGATGAAGGATGGGGCCCCAAGGCCGGCTTTATCGAGTACGGATACCGGGTCCCCTTTGGCGGAATTCACGCCTTCATTGGCAAGATCGGTGAACCGGGCCCTGAGCCGGACATCTGCACCGACCTCGTCGAGACGGCTCAGCGTGCAAGCCCTGCCCAGGTGAAACCCGCCATGAAGCATGCGTTCGTGGGATGTGTCCATGGGATCGGACCTGAACCTGTGTCTGAAGGTGAGACAGTTATTTATTCCAATGACGAATCGTCCACTGGTGAAACCGAGTCCCTGTACCAAGTTCAGGATGGTGTGTTCAAAGGATATTCCAATGGCAACAGTATTCCGGACCTCCTTGAACCGCCGAGTCGGGTTGCTGTTTTCATGGCCAGAACACAGCCCACTCTGCAGTCTTCGTCCAACGCAGCAATGAATACCGGATCAGCAGCTGTGGCAGGAGGCCCGGCGCGCCGACTGACTCAAGTCCTCTCCGATTTGATGGATGCCTAGGCTACCTTGTTGACCACGGCAGTTACCCCGGAGACGCAGGATCAGCATAATGCGAATATTGCGAAGCTGAAGGACCAAATAACACAGGCCAAGGGGGATCTAGCAACGAAGGACGCTAGGTTGGCTGAAGAACGGGCCGCTTTGGATGCCCAGTCACAGCAAATACAGGCGCAGAACTACCGACTCCTGTTGGATTAGAATGCAACACATGACATAATGCGGAGAAAATATCGGTCACATTTGCCATCGGTCTACGAGGGGATGAATCTTTTCAACACACCAGGGGCTGGGCCAAGTAATCCGGTAGCCACAAACCGGACTGACGCACCAAGGGCAGCACCGGATCAACCACGGACGATGGAACCACCTCGACAAACATATAACCCGCCGCAATATGTGCCTACTCCGCCGGGTCACTTCTCAAGTCCTTTGGATAATATGATTGTTGCAGCATCTCGCTTGGCAGCTATTCCGATGGAGGGCGATTCACTGGCAGCGATTGAGACACGGTGGGCCAGAGATCTTCTTCAAACCGCCGTGGTGCAGCAGCAGGCTTATTCTTACAGTCGGGATAGAATTCATTCCACTCCTCGTTCGAGCAAAAGTTACAGCAGGCACATGGATGAACCGGAAGTGTATAGCAGTGCATGGCACCGGAATGTTCCCCAAAGGCCCAATCTGGCACGTGGTGAAGTAAATGCTCAGGATGTGGTGGATAATGGCAGGGCACGAAGGGAGGCCTCTTTGGCGGCACAGCATGCGGGTCATTATCAACCCGCCCCGGTTCAACCTGCGGTGTCAGTAGACCGTGGTACCGGGTTAGCCTTTAGCTCCTGGGGAGTGCCTTGTCTCATTCCGGCTCTACGCAATGTGCGACTGCCTAAAGATTTCAAGGGTCCATGTAAGGTGCTGAATTACACGGCGGATCAACCACCAGAAGCGTGGATTGAAAGTTATGAGATGGCGATGGAGATGCTGGACATGGATGAAGCGGCTTATGCAAAGTATTTCACGATGATGTTGGAAGGGATAGCCTGTACTTGGTTGAAAAACTTACCAGCTAACTCCATCAAATCGTGGGATCAGTTGAAGGCCCAGTTTATAGCCAATTTCAAAGACACCTGCAAACAGCCCATGTCTATTGTGGATCTGGATGCCTGTGTTCAAGGGGATAATGAGTCAACCACTCATTGGGTGCGCCGGGTTTCAGAAGTTTTGCATTCTTCAGACCGGATTAACGCTGGTCAGGCAATTATCACTCTGGAACAGAATTGCCGGTTTAAGTCACTAAAGATGAAGTTGGGACGGCTCAAGCGCCATTGCGATGACTTGGGCACCCTCATGGCCGCCTTAGTAAAATATGTCGATTCTGATAATACCAAGGATCCCGATTCTGATGAGGAGAAATCGGAGAAGGGAAAGAAGAACGGCGGTGCCAAGGGACAGCAGCACAACCAAGGAGGCCATGGGAACAATGGTAAGCGTAAAGCGGATTCAAATTTCGTAGCTAACGCTAATGTGCAGCATCGTAAGGGTAAATCGCCCCAGCGCGGCGGCGGAATGAATCTGGAGCGTCTGATGAATCAGCCCTGCCCAAAGCATGGGACCAAGGAGGTTCCTGCAACGCATCTCTGGAAGGATTGTCACATTATGAAGGAGTTCAAAAACTCTGATCTTTTCCGATATGATCAGGGGCCATCAGGCGGTTCAGGTCCAGGTTTTCATGGTGGCGGCGGTTCAAACTCTGGATTTTAGAATAATCAGGGCAACCAGAACAACCAAGGTGGTAATAACCAGCAGAATAATCAAGGAAATCAGCAGCAGTCGGGTTACCAGAGTCACCCAAAGCAGTTGAATGGTGGGCAGTATCATGTGTTCACTACTAGTTTGTGCAAGCGTGATCAGAAGCTTCACAAGAGGGCAGTTAATGCTGTTGAACCGGCAGTACCACGTTATCTGCGGTGGTCCGAACAACCTATTGTGTGGAGTAGGGAGGATCATCCGCCCCGGGTTGACAATCCGGGTCACCTGGCTTTGGTGGTGGCACCTCAGGTGGGAGGTTATAAGTTCACCAAGGTACTCATGGATGGAGGAAGCAGTATCAACATTCTGTATTATGAGACCTTCCGTCGCATGGGGTTGACAGACAAGAGTCTTAAACCGTCCAACACTGTTTTTCATGGTGTAGTACCAGGTAAATCGGCATATCCTGTCGGTAAGATCGCTTTGGAGGTTGTGTTTGGTGATGAGCACGATTCCCGGTCTGAGACATTGACCTTTGAAGTGGTGAGGATCTAGAGCCCGTACCACGCACTGTTTGGGCGACCGGCTTATGCAAAGTTCATGGCGAGGCCATGTTATATTTACTTGCAGCTCAAGATGCCGGGTCATAAAGGGACCATTACGGTTCACGAAAGTTGTAAAATCGCTTTGGATTGCGAGGAAGGTGATGCGGCTTATGTTGAGTCGGTTTGTGCTATAGAGGAGCTAGAGTTTTATAAGGAAAATGTTGATCCGGCAGATATGACCCCTCTGAAAAAGCCCACCACTGAGCATGACCCAACCCTACATTTCAAACCGGCTGATGAGACTAAACTTGTTGACTTCGTTCCTGGCGATTCGTCCAAACAGTTCAGCATCAGCACAAATCTGGATCCGAAATAAGAAAGCGCGCTCATCGGGTTCATCCGTGAGAACCGGGACATTTTTGCATGGAAGCCTTCTGACATGCCAGGTGTACCAATGGAACTCACTGAGCACACTCTTAATATTGATCCCAAGTTTAAACCGGTCAAGCAATTTCTTCGTTGCTTTAATGAGGAAAGACGCAAGGCAATTGGTGAAGAGGTAACCCGGCTATTGGCTGCTGGGTTTATAGTTGAAGTATTTCACCCTGAATGGTTGGCTAATCCGGTGCTTGTTCTCAAGAAAAACGGCATTTGGCGTATGTGTGTGGACTACACCGATTTGAATAAAGCTTGTCCGGCCGATCATTTTGCTCTCTCGCGTATTGATCAGATTATTGATGCGACGGCGGGTTGTGAGCGCCTGAGTTTCCTGGATGCTTATTCAGGTTATCATCAGATCAAGATGGCAGTTAAGAACCAGGAGAAGACAGCCTTCATCACTCCCTTTGGAGCCTTCTGCTATGTTTCTATGCCCTTTGGGCTCAAGAGTGCCCAGGCAACTTATCAGCGTTGTGTGCAGAATTGTCTCCACACGCAGATTGGGCGTAATGTTCATGCCTATGTGGATGACATTGTGGTCAAATCTAGGAAGAAGGAAACACTGATAGATGACCTCAAGGAGACATTTGACAATCTTCGGGTTTACAAAATGATGCTTAATCCGGATAAATGTGTTTTTTGGTGTTCCGGCGGGCAAGCTCTTGGGTTTTCTGGTATCCAACAGAGGCATTGAGGCTAATCCGGAAAAAATCAAAGCAATGACATCCCTGGCTAAACCGAAGTGTATCAATGATGTTCAGCATCTAGCGGGTCGGATTGCAGCCCTTAGTCGGTTTATCACCCATTTGGGAGAGAAAGCAATTCCTTTGTATCAAATGTTGAGGAAGACGGATGATTTCGTCTGGACTGACGCAGCTAATGCGGCTTTTGAAGAGTTAAAGCGGCAGTTGGTTGAACCGCCGGTTCTTGCAGCTCCGGTTGATAATGAACCCTTGCTACTATATGTGGCTGCCAATGCCTGAGCGGTCAGTGTGGCAATTGTGGTTGAACGTAAGGAGGCTGGGAAGGAGTATCCGGTTCAACGACCCGTGTATTACATCAGTGAAGTCCTGATTGAGTCGAAACAACGCTATCCGCATTGGCAGAAGTTGGTATATGGGGTTTTTATGGCAAGTCGAAAGCTCAAACAATACTTCCAAGGCCATCCCATTACAGTGGTTAGTTCTGCTCCTTTGGGTGATATAATTCAAAACAGGGAAGCAACTGGCCGGGTTGCAAAGTGGGCAATTGAGCTTGGTCCACATGGTTTGAAGTATGTGCCTCGAACAGCCATCAAATCCCAGGCACTTGTGGATTTCATCAATGATTGGACCGAGTTGCAAGCACCAGAGGACAAACCGGATAATACATACTGGACTATTCATTTTGATGGATCCAGGCAATTGGAGGGCTCGGGGGCTGGAGTTGTCCTTACTTCCCCTCGAGGTGATAAAATTTGCTATGTTCTCCGCTTGATGTTTCCCTGTACTAACAATGCAGCTGAGTACGAAGCTTTACTCCATGGTCTCCGGGTGGCTAAGGAGATGAACTTAAGTCGAGTTTGTTGTTTTGGAGATTCTGATCTGGTGGCTCAGCAAGTTTCTGGTACTTGGGATTCTAAGGATCCACTCATGGCGGCTTACAAATGTGAGGTGGATATTGTGGCGGGTCACTTCAAAGGGTATCAGGTTGAGCATATCGATCGGTGCAAAAACGAAGCAGCAGACGCTTTAAGCCGGCTTGGATCTCAGCGCAAACCGGTACCTCCCAATACCTTTTTAGATATCTTGCATAACCTGTCTGTTAAGTTGCCTACAGAAGAGGATTTGGTTGTTCCTGATCCGGAGGCTCAATTGGTGGCCGCTTTACACGTTGTGCCGGATTGGACGGTTCCATACCTGGCGTATATGAACCGGGGCGAGTTACCAGATGATGAAGTCCTGGCTCGGCAGATAGTCCGGCGATCCAAGTCCATGGTTATTCACAATGGCGAGTTACACCGCTGTAGCGTTTCAGGCGTATTTCAGCGTTGTGTTTCTCCGGAAGAAGGCCAAGAGATCCTACGGGAAATTCATGAAGGGGATTGTGGTCATCATGCCGGTTCAAAGTCCCTGGTTGCAAAAGCTTTTCGACATGGGTTCTACTGGCTGACAGCTCATGCTGATGCGGAGGATCTGGTAAAGCGATGTGATGCTTGTCAAAAGTTTTCACGCAGAGCTCATGTTCCGGCTCAAGAACTACGGATGATTCCTATCACTTGGCCTTTTGCCACTTGGGGGCTTGATATGGTGGGACCCTTTAAGCGTTCCAAGGATAAGAAGACCCACCTATTGGTGGCGGTTGATAAATTCACCAAGTGGGTTGAAGCGGAGTCTGTCAGCAAGTGTGATGCGGCTACGGCGGTTCAGTTTCTCAAAAAGATTATCTTCCGCTTTGGCTTTCCACACAGCATCATCATGGATAATGGCACAAACCTTTCTAAAGGTGAGATGGAAGATTTCTGTCAGAGAGAGCACATCCGGCTTGACTTAGCATCTGTGGCGCACCCTCAGTCCAACGGTCAAGCAGAGAGAGCCAACCAAGAAATTTTGAAGGGTATTAAACCCCGGCTCATGATTCCCTTGAAGCGGACGCCGGGTTGTTGGGTGGAAGAGTTGCCTTCTGTCTTATGGAGCATCAACACCACCCCCAATCGATCAACTGGATACACACCTTTCTTCATGGTGTACGGGGCAGAGGCGGTCCTTCCAAGTGATATTCGTCATGACTCGCCCCGGGTTGCTAATTATGTTGAAGCGGACAACGAGCAAGCACGCCAAGAGGCGCTGGACCTGTTAGATGAGAAACGGGACATGGCTTTGGCTCGATCGGCGGTTTATCAACAAGACCTGCGGCGTTATCACAGCCGCCGGGTTAGGACAAGAACCTTTCAAGAAGGCGACTTGGTGCTCCGGCTCATCCAGGATCAGACCGACATGCACAAGTTATCCCCACCTTGGGAAGGGCCCTTTGTGGTCAGCAAAAATCTGCACAACGGATCATACTACCTCATTGACGTTCGAGACAACTCACGCAGCTCTGAGGAGGAGACCCGGCGGCCGTGGAACATAGCTCTCCTACGGCCTTACTACACTTGAGCCATAGGCTTTTCTTATGTACATATTTCGACAATGTATATATTATGATCAATAAAGTAAACTAGCATCCTTGCTATAAGCAGGGCCTCTGCTGTTTTTTCTCAAATATCCTTTGAGTTACATGGGGGCTTCAGCTGAGAAAGCAGAGTACTACCTGTTAAACCGGCTATCATGCCACAATACAGCTTGGGAGCTTCACACCCAAGGGGCCAAAGAGAGTCTGGATGCTATGCACAGCTCAAACATAGGCACCCAATGAGCACAGCTCATCATGTTACTTGGGGGCTCCTTGTGTCAAATACCAAGGAGTTTGAAAGGACCCTTGTAGCTGGGTATCGACCCACGGCTTGGAAGCCTGGTATATTTACCTAAAACCCTGGGTTTACCTGCCTTCATCAAGTAAGCCACTCCTATCCAGGTAATCCTGGCATGACCCTCCGAACGTTTGACAGTTACTCTCATTGAGACCCTGAACTTGTCAAAGTTAAAATGGTGATTGGTTAGTTGGAGGCCCATCTTAAAAGGCTTTGTCAAATGGTTTAACTCAGCGGCCTGGCAGCCCATGAAAAGCCTCGAATTTGGGCCTGGCAGCCCTTGAAAAGCCTCGACTACACGTTTTATTTGCGTTTGTCATTTTTCTTTTGATAAATTCTATGTTAAACCGGTGTCTATGACCTGGTATGGCTTTTCAGTCATCTTATTAGCCCGGTGTTCCTTAAACCGGCTTGGTTTCAACTACAAGTTGACAGACCTTATTATCAAACTGGAGTTTTATAACCCGGCCTAGCTTTGACTACTTGTCGCCAGTTTTGATTATCTGAGGTTCATTATAACCCGGCATGATTTATTATACACCATCAGTACATGATGGAGTTATTCAAAATTCCAGATTTGGTCTTCACCCTTATTACATTAAAGTTGGTCAACCAACTAACGTGATATCACATCACATGTATGAGTTATTTCATATTTCTTAAGGTTTGATTATCAATCAGGCTTTATCTGGGCATTATGACCCTCCGGTGGTAAACCGCCAGGACAATTCTTTTTATGCAGATATAGGGATTGTATACTATGATATATGTAAGCCAACATTGAACTATTCATAATGGATCACATAAAGTATTTCCCACTGCACGATGGCAGCAGATCAAAGTATTTTTGCTACCCTATTACAAGGCGCTTCACGGCCCAAAATAAGGAATTGTCTTAAACCGGACAATTTCTGCAAATGAACTGGATTGCCAGATCAAGCGTCATCGCCATGTTAACATGAAGTGGATGGGTCATCTGGCGTCGGTTCAACCTCCTCCTCCCCATCCAGTGGCTGGAAGTCAGTGGTGGTCCAGTCAATCCGGGTTAAGGCCTGAAAGACAGCCTATTCACTTTTAAGATCAGTCGAATCAACGTCAGGGGCGTAAGTGTGCTTACGGGTTGGTGGAATAAGATTTTGCACTTCCGGAATGACAGCCTCAACTCCTTTGTTGTCAGCATCATCGAAAGACCGGTGAACCGTCAAGTTTGCTTCGTCTGCCAACTGACTCGCCAGAGGACGCATCTCCCTTGTCACACGTTTGAGGGTGTCATTATCAAACACTGCCCCATTTTCTTGTTCACTGGGAAAGCCCTTGGCAATATCGACCGGATCAAGGTCAGCTATCCATGCCTTGGCTCAGGTGAGTGCTAACAAAGCGCCAGCCCTAGCGGCGGATCGCTTCACCTCTTCTATCTGAGCTGGTGTCATAGATAACCTGGCCAGAGTGTCCTTGATCAGAGTTGGGGCCGCATTGTCATAAGAAGTTGCACAGATAACCCGTTGGGCACCGGTATACAGTTGTTCAATCAGCGTATAGGCGGCCTTGAGCTTCATCCGTATATCAGAGCCCAGATGAGCAATGCGGCTACCTACAGCGGTTTAAGGATTTCATGTTAAACCGGCAAAATTTCAAAGCGGAACATTCACAAAAGCTTTGGCAAACAGTACTTACCAAATATTGCAGAAGTCATGGCATTGACTTGGCGCTTTACTCCAGTAAGCTCTTCCGTCACTAGTTTAAGAGCCGATTCAGCGTCTTCCGCCCGCTTCAGCAATCCGGCCTTTTCGGCATCCCAGTTGGCCCGCTCGGACTTAAACCATTCTTTGAGCTGCTCCATGGTGGTTAAGGCGGTTTTCAATTCATCCCTGGCCTTGGTGGTTTCTGCTTGTTGGGATTTCAGATTTTCTTGAAGATCGGCAATCTGAGAGACTTGTTGATTTATCTCACTCTGCAACAGTAAGAAGACCATGTCAATACCTTTTTGAAAGTCCCAAGCATATAACCAGTTATACACTTGGCACTTGGGGGCTAATGTGGATCACTTTTTTCTACTGATTATTGAAGTCCCACGGATTAATACAAGTTTTAATCATGGCACTTGGGGGCTAATGTGTGTTTGATCAAAAATACACAGGGAAAATCAACAAAGTACAGTATGGAATATACAAAGTCCTGGTTTGACTTTCTAAAGACAAACCGGCCCTTGGGGCTACAATGCACTGAAGGTACAGAGTAAAGGATCAAACAGTTTACCTCATAGCGTTCCTTCATCAAATTTACCAAACCGGCCTCATAGTCTCGGCTGGTGAAGAGACGGTTTAAGAAACCGGAATGAAGGTCCTGAGCAGATAAATCAGCATAGTCTGACAAGTCGGTTTTGCTTTTCCCTTTGTTCATAAACGCAAATTCATCCTTGGCGGAATGCTTGGATAAAGCAACTGGATTGCCTGCGGTGGTATGTCGTGCCAGTGATAACAACATCATCTTCCTTGGCGGGGCTTGATGGATTGCCATTCTCCTTAGCAGGGCTTGGAGCTTTGGCAGCAGGGCTCGGCGGTTTGGTAACACGGCTTGGCGGATCAACCGTTGGACTTGGAGGGGTGGCATCAGGAGTTGATGTATCAACCTGTGTCTCCGGTTCAGCTTCTGCCGGGTTAGCATCAGTGCCTGGGTTTTCCGAAGCAGAGTGATCTGTGGCAACCTCAGGATTTTCGCCCTCATTCTCTGGGGTCTTCTCCGGATTAACATCATCAGCATGGCCGCTGGTCTTGGCTTTCTTACTCAATCGAGCCTTGGCGCTACAACATTCAAAGTTAGAATATGATAAACCGACGCATGAAAAAATAACTTGAGGAATAGTATACTTACCCAGCGACGGTCTTGAGGGGAGGCAGCTGAGTGGTTGATGAACCGCCAGACGAGTTGGAAGATGCTTGATAATTCGGATCAGACGGATTGAGTGGGCATCGAAAGAAACCCTTCAGAGGATAAAGTTTTTCAGGAGAACAAGTCACCTCTGGACGACGTTTCCGGGTTGGTGTATCTGGTAAACCGGACGAGGTGATTTGCTGGCCACTGTGCCGGGTTGTGCGACGTTCTGCAGCTTGCTGTGTCTTCAAAGAAAATTTTGGATCCAAATGAGAAAGGGGGTGAGATTGGTTTACTTTCCGAACTGTGCGACGAACTCTTTGAACCGGCACAAGACCTGAATCGGAAGAAAGAGTGATTACCTCAGCATTGTCTGCGTGGCTGGCCTTAGCGTCCTCCTGGGAATAGTCATTGTCAATAGGATGTATGAATAAGGAACCAAGTGAGTCAAGTTCTACCTCTGCGTCTGATTCCTCATCCTCTGGCGGATCAGAAGACTCGGCGGTTTTCTTCTTGGAAATCTTCTTGGTGGCCTTAGTCTTTGCACAAGGAGCCCTGGCCGGTTTAGTCCGTTTCCAGAAGGAGCTGTTGGCCTGTGACATTAAGGCAAAGAAATGTTAGCACATAAGTTAAAGCGGAGGCGGATCAGTAAATATTAAGATAAACTTTACCGCTGGCGGTGGATTGGAGACGCAAAAAGGTGGTAACCCGGTTTGACTGCATACAGTGATTGTTTCATCGAGCATCTTCTTCACAGATTCAGTAACTTCAAGATCCGTCATTACTACTTCGTGATAGCGTTGAGGGTCTTTGACGTTGCCAGTGTATTCATGCATCAATCTAGGTCGACGGCTTAAAGGCAAAATACCCCAAGATACCCAGTAGCAGACAAGGTCAATACCAGTTAAACCGTTGGCCATGAGAGCCCGGAGCTTGGCGATTTGAGGTGCAAAGTTTTTCTGTTTTGCAGCAGACAAGCGTAAAGGTAATGGGTGACCGTTGCTAAGACGGTGGGGACGGTAACCCGGCAGAGGATTTTCTCCATCAGAGGTAGTGTTCCGGCAGTAAAACCAAGTCTGGTTCCAATCTTTAGGATGGCTATGATGTTTTGCATGTGGGAAGTCAACTTCTTTCCTCTTCTGAATTGAAACGCCACCAAGCTCTGTGTTGGGACCATCAGAGAACTCTGTACGGCGGTTCAAGTGGAAAAAGTCCCGGAACAACTCCACAGATGGCTCTTCTTGAAGGTAGACTTCGCAGAATACTTGAAAATTGCATATATTGGACACGGAGTTCGGTCCAATATCTTGTGGATGGAGCTGGAAGCTTGCGAGGACATCCCGGAAATTTTTTGATCCGGGCGGGCTGAATCCCCGGTCTAAGTGTTGCATAAATACAATCACTTCTCCATCCTGAGGTTTAGGTGGGCATTCAGAGCCCGGAACTCGCCAGTGAAGTACCCTCTTTGAGGCTAAAGCGCCAGTGGTGACATAACCGTTGATTTGTGTCTCCGTAATCCGGGACGGAACCCAATTGCAAGCAGAGAATTGTTTCGTCATCTCGGAAGGAAAACTGAAAGGAAAAATAAAAGCCGGTTTACAAATTAAACGGTTTAAGTGTATTATTCAGTGTTAAACCGGCAAGTTGTTGTTCAAGTTCAGTTGGCGGTTTAAGAGAGGGCTAATGGTATATGGCGGATTGGTTATCAAAGGTTAAACCGCCCGTAGGCAGAAGGGCCTGGGCTCGAAATCTGCTAAGTGTTGACAGAAATAGGTTTCACACATCGACGAAATTAATTTGGATCTACCAAAGCTTCAGTAAGAAAAAAATTCTGCGGTCTATAAAGGTGTTAAACAGAGCAGAGAAGTTCGTGCGTTCTATCAAGGGATTCTATATAGGAAGGAAGACCTACTAATTACTAAACTGGATGCGGAGCAACTACCGCACGAGATTTATGCTATGGTTGAATCAAAAAAGCTATGGCAGAAGTGAATACGAAGAGACTAGGGATGAACACATATGAACGCAGATGAAAACATGAGTCCTAAAAGGCAGATCTAGGGTTATGAGGGAGAAACTTACCGGATGCGCAGGATAGCGGAGGAACGCCGAAGATCTCTGGTACAACCAGGTTGATGCAGCGGCCTTTGTTGACGCAGCGTTCGAAGGTCGAGGGCGGCGGCGGAGCTTCAGAGCTGGGGCGTCGCGAGGAAGAAGAAGTACGGAAGGGGAAGAAAAGAAAGGGCCCCCGGGTCTATTTATAAGGAAAATGGATAAAGACCGGCGCGAAAATCGAGGAGTCCAAAGCGGCGAGTGGCGCAGCTGTCGCCTCGATTTCCGGGATGACATTAATGAAGGGAATCTTTTATTTGTTTTTTACATAAATGACTTCATGATGATCCGTTGCTGTATCCAAAAGATGACGTCATGGCGGTTTAACAAGGTTTATGAAACAGGGCGTCATGGCGGTTTACGAGAAGCAAAGGAAGATGTTCACATGGTTTTTTAAGTACTGAAGATTGACATGAATAAATTCAAATCACTCTGGGGCCTAATGTTGGGGATATAACTATTGAGTATAAACCGCCCAGGAGGGGCCGGTTTACGCTCAAACGTATTGAAGCCCATGAAGACTCAGAAGATGGCGTTTTACTATGAAGCTTAGAGGCCCAGAGCCTAGTGGCGGATTAGGGCCCATAATAGCAAACCGCCATGGTTATGTAAACTTGTGTTGTAAGTTAGGAAAGAAGAGACCAAGCCGAACCCTTGTATTAATCGGCCTCGGGACTCTGTAGACCGACCGGGCGTCAACCTGTGTATATAAAGGGACGACCCGGCGGCGGTTCAGGGACAACAAACAACAACTCGAGACTCAGGCAAAGCATATTTGCACCCTGGTCATCGAAACCCAATCAATCCCATCACAACTAGACATAGGCTTTTACCTTCATCGAAGGGGCCGAACTAGTATAAAACTCCCGTGTCCCTTGTCCGGTTTAACCCCTTCAAGCTAACCCGTAGCGATGGCTCCATGACTAAGTCCTTTTATGAGGACATCTGACGTGTTAATTCCACGACAGGCGCCTTCTAGGACTTCTTCAAAATAGTGCTGGGACGAGTCCTGGCCTCCGGTCGGACCCCTGGTTGCAATAGCGGTCGCCTCCATTCCTGCCCAGTATGTCTTAACACGGGCGAGAGTCATCCGTGCACCCTCTATGCACGCCGACCTCTTTACAACGTCGATATGCGGCATAGCACAAAGAAATCATTGCACTAAACCAAAATAACTATCCGGACTTGGTTCCTCATGGGAAGCCCGGACAACCTATGGAGCTCGGCCCACTCGGCCATTTGTTCATTTAACAGCAGCGGACGCTTGCGGGCACTAAACTGCGACCAGAACAACCTTTCCACCTCATGATCTTTCTGATCCTTGAAATATTCAGTCGCATAAGCGGCACTCTTTGCTAAGTCCAAGTACATGTTTGCAGAACTCCATAATTGATCAAGAGGGGCATACTTCGTATCGCCGAACTTCATCCGCAATGAAAAAAGGCCTCCCAGTCGTGATATCTCCGGCTTGACGAAGCTCCTCCCGTGCAGCTCTGCTTTCAGAGCGCGTTTCCTTGGCTTCTTCCAAAGCCTTCTTCAAGTCAGCCGCTTTTGCTTGGCTTTCCCTTTCGAGGAGCTCATAGCGGCTGGCGGCATTTTGCAGCTCAAGAGCCATGCTGGATATTTTATCTTCGCTCTGGCGATGAGCAGCTTGTTTGGCTTTTAACTCTTCGGCCACCTTCAGGGCGGCCGCATCGCTTCTCCTGGCTTGTTCCTTGGCTCGGGCAAGTTCCGCCTGAAGGGTTTCCACGGCGGCAGCTCCGTCTGCAGTCAAAGCATATTATAGATACTAGCATCATGTTCCTCTTAAATATTTGCTGACCACCAGAATATACATACCCTGTGCATCATCAAGCCGCTTGTTCACAAGCGTGATGTCGGCATCCACCACTTCAAGCTGCCACCTCAATTTGGCAAAATCAGCAGTTCGGCCAGCCGCCGGACCTTTAGCCGCCTGCACATAAAAGCAGCGCGATCACTACCTAGGACTATGATCCTCTGTTTGCCGCCTCCGGACGGCAACCAGAGTCTCAGGGGCTACTATCTATACGGAGCACACCTAGCATGTGCGGTACAGCCAAAAATATACATATTACTTTGCGTACCTTAAATCCTCTTAGTAGGCTTGTAAAAGCTTCATTTAACCCGTTTTTGGCGGATGAGATCCTCTCAACCACCGTACCCATCAAGGTACGATGTGCCTCTAAGATAGCCGCTTGCTCCAAAAGACCCATCAATGTGTCCGGTTGTACACCAGATAGTCCCGGGCTTTTTCTATTGGTCTGCTCAGGAGCCAAGGACTCCGGACTTCTGGCGGCCGAAGAGTTACCTTCTGGCCTTTACGGATCAGGGGAAATCCTCTGTGACGACACCTCGGGGTCGTCCGCCCCATGAGGCGGGGAGGCAGGAGGAGGTGTTTCACTCTCCATCATACCGGAAGAAGATCCCCCGAAGACAAACTTTGTTGAGAAGGGCTATGAGCCAGACTGCAAATCATATGTCTCGGTTGTTATTCTCAGAGAAAAAGCAAGATATATTTATCAAAAGTGCCTTTGTTCACTTACGGCTCGGTTGATGGCTGGCCCCCTTGTGGGCACTGCGCAGCAAGGGCGCCCTCCAGGCCAGGGCCCCCTGGCGAAGGTTTCTTCCCTTGTTTGGAAGCCTCCATTTCCAAATCTTCAGGGGCGCCCCTTTTCTTCTAGTGGGGAGAGGGGATTTTAGATTCGCCTCCCCGATCACCCTCCTTTGTGGAGGCACTGATTCCCCCGGTTTGGATGTGTAATGTATGAAGCCCGCTTTCGGCTTCTCTATGCCTCCCTTCATCTTCTCCTGATGGCACTCGATAAGGTGCGCACTCAAGCATCCTGGTTAGTATAGGGTCCAGCGAGCCTTCGGGAAGAGGGGTCGAACACCTGATCCTCTCCGCCTTTCTTATCCAGTCCTGGCCGAGGGTAGTTTTTCAGAATAATGTTGTGACAAATATAAAGACAGCATGTTCGGTTGCGGAATTACTTACTTGGGTATCTGGACGATTGCAATTCAGGCCCGCATCCTCGGTGGTATCCGGACACTTTATTCGGGATCCGAAGAATAATCGATACATCTCTTCGAGCATCACGCTGAAGGAGTGTTGAATAGTTCGCGGTCCTTCCGGGTTGAACTCCCACATCCAGAGAGATCGACGTTGGCATGGCAGGACCCGACGAACTAGCATTACCTGAATTACTTGGACGAGGCTGACATCTCTCTTGAGGAGATCTCGGCACGTCATTCACTGGCCCCCAGTCCAGCCCTTTGTTGACCCATGACACCAATTGGGGCGGAGGGCTCGGGCGGAAGGCTGGGGCGGCCACCCGCTTTGTACCCTGGGGTGCTGTGATGTAGAACCACTCCCGTTTCCATAAGTTGGACACCTCCGGGAAGGAGCCCTTTGGCCATAGGGCATCGGCGCCTTTGCTTATTATAGCGCCTCCGCACTCCGCGCATCGCCCGTCGATCATCTTCGGCTTCACATTGAAAGTCTTGAGCCATAAGCCGAAGTGTGGGGTAATGCGAAGGAAGGCCTCACACATGACGATAAACGACGAGATGTGAAGAACAGAATCTGGAGCTAGGTCATGGAAATCTAGCCCGTAATAGAACATGAGCCCTCTTACGAAGGGATCAAGACTAAAACCTAGCCCTCGAAGGAAGTGGGAGACAAATACGACACTCTCATTGGGTTCGGGAGTGGGGATAACCTGCCCTTGAACAGGTAGCCTGTGGGGGATTTCGGCGCTCAGATACCTAGCCTCCCTAAGCTTCTTGATGTCCTCCTCTGTGACAGACGAGGCCATCCATCGGCCTTGAAGGTTGGATCCGGACATGGTTGAAGTTCCGAAGTGCTTAGCCTGAACCTTGGGTGTTGTAACTTGAGGTAGGGGAAGGGAAGGATCGACCATGGAAAGAAAAGGACAGGTCTTGGCCCCTTTATAAAGAGGGTGAATATCAAGCGTCCTCTGTGTGGCCGTTTGGAACTTTCCTAAAATCGAGGAGTCATACTAACAAGCACGGTTGGGTTACCCACACCAGTATAGATGAGAATCCCGTGATAAGGGGAACACAATCTCTGCTTCTACAAGACGTGCCAATAAAAACTGCCTCGCAATACGTGCAGTAGCAGGCTGGGAAAAACGGTTCATAATGACCGGGCCGCGGCGTGATGTCATGTTGTGAAAAGTTGTCAGCAGATCAGAATTATGGAATATTGTACTCCCTACGGTGGTATTTGGAATTTGTTTTGTAGAGCCGGACACGATCTTTGTGTTCAAAAATCTTCTATGGAGTATTCGGAGAAGGAACCCACCTTGCAATGCCGAAGACAATCTGCGTGCCGGACTCGTCGTCATTGAAGCCTGGTTCAGGGGCTACTAAGGGAGTCCTGGATTAGGGGGTCCTCGGACAACCGGACTATATACTTTGGCCGGACTGTTGGACTATGAAGATACAAGATTGAAGACCTCGTCCCGTGTCCGGGTGGGACTCTCCTTTGCGTGGAAGGCAAGCTTGTCAATTTGGATATGTAGATCTCCTTCTCTCTAACCGACTCTGTGTAACCCTAGCCCCCTTCGGTGTCTATATAAACCAGAGGGTTTGGTCCGTAGGACAGCAACAATCAGAATCACAGGCTAGCTTCTAGGGTTTAGCTCTACGATCTCGTGGTAGATCAACTATTGTAATACTCATATCATCAAGATCAATCAAGCAGGAAGTAGGGTATTACCTCCATCGAGAGGGCCCGAACTTGGGTAAACATTGTGTCCCCCACCACCTGTTACCATTAGCCTTAGACGCACAGTTCGGGACCCCCTACCCAAGATCCGCCGGTTTTGACACCGACAGGGATGAGGCAAAAATATTTCCCCCATAAATCAAAATGGGCCTCACAGCCTAAGAACAGCTCGCAAAGAGCAACAAAGCCCGTGATGTGCAGAATGGAGCCCAGCGTGTCAGGTTGTGCAGCTGGAGACCGTAGTACTCCAGAAGATCTCTGAGGAAAGGGTGGATTGGGAATCCCATGCTCCTGAGCAAGAAGGAAATGAAGTACACCCGCTCCCCTTTATTGGGATTGGGGAATTTCTTCGCTAGGGCTTCGCCATTGAAGGCAGTTAATCCCGCCCTAACAGGGACTAGATCCGATGGAGGGAGGTATCCCTGTGCCTAAAGCTTGGTCAGCTGGGCGTGGGCCATCGAGAAGCTCTCCCGGTCACCTTCTTATGGGCCTTGGGGACGCAAGGAAGAGCAAGGAGTGTTGGCCATCTTTGGTTGGTTTCTTATGGCAAGCTCTAGGGATTTCCGTCTAGTGAGGAATGGAATCTGAGATTCAATCTCTTTTATAAGCGTCATCCCTGCATGGTCAAGGGGTTATTTGTAAAAATATTTGGACCCCTCATATTCATCTGACACATGGAAGTCGAGGCGACGGCGGCGCGGAAGTTGCAGAGTACAATATTTAATGTAAAGGCCGAACTATATGGAGTACAATGAGGAACTCGCCTTGCAAAGCCGAAGACATGAAGCTGAATACAACGTCGTCATTGAAAGCCAGTTCGGGGGCTACTAAGGGAGTCCTGGACAAGGGGGTCCTTGGGGAGCCGGCCTATGTGACATGGGCCGGACTGATGGGTCGTGAAGATACGAGATAGAAGGACTTCCCCCATGTCCGGATGGGACTCTCCTTTGCATGGATGGCAAGCTTGGCGTTCAGATCATGTACCTTCCTTTCTCTAAAACCGACTCTGTACAACCCTAGATCTCTCCGCTGTCTATAAACCAGAGGGTTTAGTCCATAGGGGTGAATCATAATCAAACAAGCTAGACATCTACGGTTTAGCCATTACGATCTCGAGGTAGATCAACTCTTGTAACCGCTATACTCATCAAAGTCAATCAAGAAGGATGTAGGGTATTACCTCCATTAAGCGGGCCCAGTCAAGGATAATTCTCCTGTGGCACCACCAAAGCATCATTGTCAGCGGCGCCACTCTAAACTGCATCGAGAAAAAGATAGCAATACCGGCACCGGAGACAACAATAATTTGGATAATGCCGAAGACCAAGAAGCCCCGATCGAACCACAATCAGAACATGATGAGTGGGAGGAGGGGCAAGTCAATCCCGATGATCCCATCGGGAACAAGGGCTCGGAGGATGGTAATTACGTACCGATCTACGTATCGATCTCTGAAGAAGATGAGAGCCTCGGCAATGAAGAATTCATCATGCCAGAGGAACCCTTCGAACAAGAGCGCTTTAACCATCGGCTAATAGCCACGGCAAGAAGCCTGAAAAAGAAGCAGCAGCAGCTTCAAGCTGATCAGGATCTGCTCAATGACAGATGGACTGATGTTCTGGCAACCGAGGAATACGGCCTCGAACGCCCAACTAAGAGCTACCCAAAGCGTAAGATGCTACACGAATTCAACGACTAGGCCCCAGAGCCTATACCGCCCACGCGTAAAGCGGCCGACGGAGCTGACGGACCACCACGTGGCCGGGACAGAGCAACGACTCAAGCCAAACACCCGCCTGCACCAGCCCGCCGTAAAGGTAGAGAGATAGCAGCTGCAGGATACACTTACGACCTACGAGAGGACATGGATAATAGAGCCGGTCAGACCAGATCAATATATGGATCAAGGGGCGGGCCCCGGCGCGAGAAGACGGCCATCATGCCTGGCGCGACAAGTACAACTCCACCCGGGCTGAAAACCGCATACAGACTCCATCTGAACTACGTCAGGACGTGGCCCGATATAGAGGCGCCACACACCCCCTATGCTTCACCGATGAGGTAATGGAGCACCAGTTCCTAGAAGGGTTTAAACCCGTGAACATCGAATCATACGATGGCACAACAGACCCTGCAGCATGGATTGAAGATTTTCTTCTCCACATTCACATGGCTTGCAGTGACGATCTACATGCCATCAAATATCTCCCTCTCAAACTCAAGGGACCAGCTCGGCACTGGTTAAACAGCCTCCCAGAAAACTCTATTGGAACCTGGGAAGACCTGGAGGATGCCTTTAGAGACAACTTCCAGGGCACTTATATCCGACCTATGGACGCTGACGACCTCAGTTACATAGTCGAGCAGCCCGGAGAGTCAGCCAGAAAATTCTGGACACGGTTCCTAATCAAAAAGAACCAAATTGTTGATTGTTTGAACACTGACGCTCTAGCAGCCTTTAAACACAGCATCTGCGACGAATGGCTTGCCTGACACCTCGGTCAAGAAAAGCCAAAATCCATGGCAGCCATCACATCACTCATGACCCGCTTTTGCGCAGGCGAAGATAGCTCTCTTACCCGTAGCAGCAACAGTACCAGCAATCCTGGCACTTCCGAAGTAAGGAACAGAAACGACAGGCCTTGACGCAGCAAAAATAAGCATCAGAGCAACACTGATAATGTCGAAGACACGGCGATTAACGCCGGATTCAGTGGCTCCAAGCCCGGACAGCGGAAGAGGCCATTCAAAAGAAACAAAGACGGTCCCTCTAGCCTAGACCGAATACTCGACCGACCTTTCCAGATTCACAGCACCCCTAACAAGCCTGCCAACCATACCAACAGAAGTTGTTGGGTCTTTAAGCAGGCCGGTAAGTTAAACACCGAGCACATGGGGAAAGGGTCGCCCAGCGAGAACGACGATGAGGAGCCTCGCCAACCGAACACAGGGGGACAGAAGAAATTTCCCCCCAAAGTCAAAACGGTGAACATGGTATACGCTACTCACATCCCCAAAAGGGAACGCCAGCGCGCGTTAAGGGACGTATATGCAATAGAGCCAGTCGCCCCAAAATTCAACCCATGGTCAGCATGCCCGATCACTTTTGATCGCAGGGACCATCCGATCAGTATTCATCATGGAGGTTCAGCTGCATTGGTCCTTGATCCAATCATTGATGGTTTCCACCTCACGAGAGTCCTCATGGATGGAGGCAGCAGTCTAAACCTGCTCAATCAGGACACAGTCCGGAAAATGGGTATTGACTCGTCAAGAATCAAAACCTACCAAAACTACCTTTAAAGGAGTAATATCTGGTGTAGAGGCCCGCTGCATGGGCTCAATCACATTGGAGGTCGTACTCGGTTCGCCGAACAACTTCGGAAGCAAAGACTTGATCTTCAACATCATCCCTTTCTGCATTGGCTATCATGCACTGCTCGGACGAACTACGTTTGCCCATTTTAATGCGGTCCCGCACTATGCTTATCTAAACTCAAAATGCCAGGACCACACGGTGCTATAACAGTCCATGGAAACATGGATCGCTCCCTCCGTACTGAGGAACACACCGCGGCCCTCGCAGTGGAAGTGCAGATCAGCCTTATCAAGTCGAACTAAACATCGGCAGTCAAGCCACCGGACCCTGTCAAGCGAGTCTGGACTACCCCGCAGAATGATAGTCCAGCTCGTTAGGAGCTTGATTAGCAATCTGGCCTCTGTCTTCGCCCCAACCAAGAAGCGGCGTATGTACCGTGTGCTCGTAATTATGCACTAAAAATACCATGGGCGACGACGGAGGCATATCAAGGATAAAGTCCACAGTACGGATCAACCGTACCTGGACCCCGATCTATCTTTTTTAACTTGACTTTTTCTTTTCAGGTTCTTTACAACTCACATCACCCTTTTAATGGTGTCTAGGGTCCTTTTTCCCTCCCCTTATGAAAACTTATTCATTAATCCTCTCAAAGGATCACATACAAAGGCAAAAAGCAGCACATATGTACGACGGAGTACCAAAAGGATCTTTCAAGGTCACCTCCTACCCTCTCCTAAAAACATGTACACACCTTTCCCCTTCGCTTGGCATGTAAAATAGCCTCGATGCTTATAGCATTATCTGTACAAATACGTTTTGACGTATCAATCAGACAATAATGGAAACAATTTTTCGCCCAAACTATTTGGTACTGGATTATTTGTATTTTTCCTTTGTCGTCTGATTGTCATGTACACCTCGGCACGACCTAAATCGCCAGGGGCTCCATCCAGCCGCGTACATTTCTCAAATTGACCCTAAGTTCGAACACTTTCACAAGTGCAATTCGGCGTCCCGAATCTAGCATTATATGCATCAGCTCCGAATCATGTCTTGGGTCGGGTTGCGTGGCTCCTGTGGTTACTACCATACGTTCCAGTTGTTCGGCCAAGGAAGTAAAGGGAGAACTACCGCGATTGTTCTTCTGGCTAGCTGGATAAACACCTTAGTAGAGAAAGCCGAAAACTGACTGTCATGATGTGGCGAGAGCTGGTCAGCTATTCGGTGACTCAGTTTAAATCTCTTGCAATATTTTTCGTATCACACGAAGGACTGGTTTCTTACCTGGTTAGGTGTCTACAACATCCGAGTTCGGATCTCCGAACAATACTAGGGGTTGCGCCTACAATCTTATCGTCAAACTCCTCTGGCTAAGTGAGAGTGATAAAGCCGCATAGTCTAATTGTCTGGTTCGCCGCACTAGCACCTCCTTCAAGGACAAAGTCGTTGGGTTAAGTGTGTGTTTGTGCTATTCCGAACACCCCCGTAGTATCTACGCGAGGGGCTGAAGCCGATGACTGGCCAACTCTCAAATTTAATAAACGGCCGCAAGGGAGGATAAATAAATTCAGATAAAACAAGACTAAAATTATACAAACACCTTGTTTTCATTATACAAAGTTTGGGCAGCACGGATACACTCATTCTAAAATGATGCCCTTCGAACACAGGCCCTCTATAATGCGGGAACCTTCAAGGACGTTGTTGAAATATTTCTCCGGCGTATGATGCTCCTTCCCTGCGGGCGGTCCCTCGGTGGCAAGGCTGGTGGCATTCATCTTCGCCCACTGCACCTTGACACGGATGAAGGCCATCCGGGCACCCTCGATATAGACTGACCGCTTTATAGCATCAAGTCGTGGGCAGGCTTCAACCAGCCGCTTCACAAGCCCAAAGTACCTAGTTGGTATTGGTTTGGCTGGCCAAAGACGGACTATGACATCCTTCATGGCCAGTTCGGCCATCCTATGTAGCTCGGTCAGCTGTTTCAGCTGATCACTGAGGGGCAAGGGCTGCTCTGGCGCAAGGTACTGCGACCATAGTTTCTCTGTTGAGCTCCCCTCTTCGGCTCGGAAGAAATCTGTAGCATCTGCAACACTTCGGAGCAGATTCGCAAACGCTCCTGGAGAACTCCAAACGCGTGTCAGAAAGGTATGCTTTCTCCTTACCTATTCTCTCTGCATATTCAAAGCCTTACCCACCGTGATCTTCTTGGCTTCGCGGATCTCCTGACAGGCACCTTGGGCTTCAACTCGGGCCTCCTTCGCACTTTGGAGCAGCGTAGCAAGTTCGGAGTCTCGGTCTGACACCTGGCGCTCCAAGGACTCACATTTGCTTATAGCATCAATGAGCTCTTGTTGGACTTCATCCAACCTCGCCTCATGCTTTCGACGGGCGGCTTGTTCCTCGTCCGCCTTCTTCTTGGATTTGGCCAGCGCACTCTTGAGGGTTTCAATCTCAGACGTGTCAACTATGAGCGTAACCATAAAGCTCAGTCACATAACAAATTAGAACTCATATCAGTTCAAATATGCTTCGGTATAACATACCTTGCCATGCCTCCAGCTTCGGCTTTAGTTCGGAGACTTCGGCCGCATGCGAGCCTGATGCCAGCTTCACAGCCTGTTCATCCAAGTAGACATATATGTTAGCTCCGGTGAAGTATTATTCGATCCTCTGTTCGGCCTTTCTTCATGAAACACCGAACAGAGTCTCAGGGGCTACTATCTATATACAGGTATTCCTTTTGTAAATAACTAAAAATATATTACTTCACATACCTCAAAGCCTGTTAGAAGGCTGGGATAGGCTTGGTTCAATCCGCTTTTAGCGGACCGAACCTTTTCTACTACATACCCATAAGGGTACAGTGTTCCTCCACAATGGAAGCACCCTGAAACGCTTCCACCAGAGTGTCCGGCGCCTTCGGGTTGATAGAGGACGCCAGTGGAGATGGCGCGCCCCCTTCCCTCGAAGAAGGCTGCTAGTCCGGTTTCGGAGCCATATAGGTATCCGGATCAATATTTGGTTGGGGGCCGAATTGAGCATTGCCCCCATCGTCGGTCTCCATGGGGGTTGATTTCCTCCTCTCTTCGACAAAACAGAAATTACCCTCCGCCGCCACCTTCATGGCCTCCTGTACCTCCCCATGACCTCGAGAGGTTCTCTGGGACAGCACTTCGGTGTTATCCGTGGTAGTGGGTGGAGAGATCTGCGGAGGCGACTCGCTCTCCATCGCATTCGTCCCTAGTGAGTTCCCAGATGACGATGATCGTTGGGGGAGGTCGCGAGCCGGGCTATAATGCATAATTCAGTGTGTTAAAATAATAAGGCACAAAATCGGATATGTGAATGGTGTCTTCGGATACTTACGATTCAGCCAAGGGCTTCGGCCTGGGGTGCCACTTTAGGGGTGGCATCGGCATTCGCTTCGGAATCATCTGAAGAGGAGGGTTTTCCTTTCTTGGCCGCCTCCGCCTCCAGATTCACGGAAGCTGCCCTTTTCTTCTCCCCCCCCCCCTCCTAGAGAGAGATATACTCTCTTCCTCCTCTACGTCTTTGTCATGGGAGGAGAAGGTCTCATAGTCTTCGGACATGGCATCTGAAGTACCCTTTCGACGGAGGCCACCTCTGGTCTCCTTGGCCTTCTTCTTGGCCTTCTTCTCCGGCACCTGATACGACGCCGGAACTAGCATATTTGCCAGCAAGGGGGTAGCGTGGTCCTCGGGCAGCGGAGCCGGACATTTGATCTGCTCCGCTTTCTGTGTCTTGCCCTATTACAATCAGAAAGTTCAATATACTCCTTGTATTTGTAAATAAAAGCTATCATAAAACTTACGGTAGTGGCTGGACGTGCACAGTCAAGGCCCCGGTCTTCTGTTGTCTCCGGCCATGACTTTTGAGTCTTGAAGAGCAGCTTCCATATGTCTTCGTGTGTTGTGCCAAATAACCGCTGCAGGGTCCGAGGACCAGCTGGGTTGAATTCCCACATATGTTGAGTCCGGCGCTGACAAGGGAGAATCTGGCGAAAAAGCATCACCTGGATCACACTGGCGAGGCTGGTGTTCTTGTTTATCATGCCCTTGACGCGGCTCTCCAGCGTCGTCACCTCGTCAGGCGATTCCCAATCTAGGCCCTTATTGAGCCAGGATGTAAGCCGCATTGGGGGCCCAGATTTGAACTCAGGGGCGGCGACCCATGTGGCGTCGTGGGGTTCCGTGATATAGAACCACCCCTACTCCCATCCTTTGACGCTCTCCACAAGGTCCCCTTTGGCCAGGTGATGTAGGAGAGTTTGCTCACCATGGCGCCGCCGCACTCTGCGTGTTGGCCCTCGACCACCTTTGGCTTCACATTGAAGACCTTGAGCCATAGGACGAAGTGGGGAGGGATGTCAGTGTCAAAACCGGCAGATCTCGGGTAGGGGGTCCCGAATGGTGTGTCTAAGGATCGAAGGTACAAGGAGGCAGGGGACACAATGTTTACCCAGGTTTGGGCCCTCTTAATGGAGGTAATACCCTACTTCCTGCTTGATTGACTTTGATGAGTATAGGGGTTACAAGAGTTGATCTACCTCGAGATCGTAATGGCTAAACCCTAGATGTCTAGCATGTATGATTATGATTCTCCCCATGGACAAAGCCCTCCAGTTTATATAGACACTGGAGGGATCTAGGGTTATACAGAGTCGGTTACAGAGAAAGGAAGGTACATGATCCAAACGCTAAGCTTGCCATCCATGCAAGGGAGAGTCCTATCTGGACACGGGGGAGGTCCTTCTACCTTGTAACGTCACGGCCCATCAGTCCGGCCCATGTCACATAGGCCGACTCCTCGAGGACCCCATAGTCCAGGACTCCCTCAGTAGCCCCTGAACCGGGCTTCAATGACGATGTGTTCGGCGCACAAATTGTCTTCGGCATTGCAAGATAGGTTCCTTCTCCAAATACTTCAACGCATTCCTCCACGCAAAACAACTGTATTTGACTTTATTAACAATTACAGCCTTAAGTCATAAGGGCAAAAAAAACATTTGAAATGAAATAAGCCACGTTCATAGGCGATTTCTCCGGCGATGCATTATGTCCTAGCCTAGTTAGCATTCTGAACTGTTTCACAGCCTCGTTTTGTATTTCGAGGCACGACCATTGACATGTCTTGTCAAAGCAGAGATCATGCCCCCTTATCACGGGAATTTCATAAACAGGGGTTTGGGTTATCCAACCGTGCCGTTCACAGGTCCCCTTGGGAATAGGAGAGATTTAAGGCTTGTGAGGGGGTGCTTGACATCCATTGCCTTTATAGAAGATAAGGATCCTCCTTTTTACCCCACGCCTTCTTCCTCCTCTGCCCATCTGCCACTCGAGCTCCAGCGCCCAAGTATCAATTCCTTCCATCGCCACCAAGCACTCCTAGCCATGTCTGGATCTACAGCGCATGGCAAGTGGATGGCTTCCTCTGTTACAGAGGAGAACATCACAGAGCTCCGGGAGGCTGGGTATCTGGCCACGGACATAGTCCATCGACTTCCTGCCAAAAAGTAGATAATTCCCACTCCGGAGCCCAACGAAAGGGTAGTGTTCATACCTCATTTCCTTCACGGACTAGGGTTTCCCCTTCATCCTTTTGTCTGTGATCTCATGTTCTACTATGGGCTAGATTTTCATGATCTAACCCCAAATTCCTTCCTCAACCTCTCGGCGTTTATCGTTGTGTTTGAGGCATTCCTTCATGTCCCTCCCCACTTTGGCCTATGGCTCAAGGCCTTCAATGTGAAGCCAAAGGTAGTCGAGGGCCAACATGCGGAGTGCGGCGGCGCCATGGTGAGTAAACTCCCTAACGTCAATTGGCCAAAGGGGACCTTTGTGGAGAGCGTCAAAGGATGGCAGCAGGGGTGGTTCTACATCACGGAACCTCGCAATGCCACACGGGCCGCCGCTCCTGAGTTCAAATCTGCCCCCCCCCCCCTCGATGCGGCTTACATCCTGGCTTAATAAGGGCCTAGATTGGGAATCGCCTGACGAGGTGACAGCGCTGGAGAGCCGCGTCAAGGGCATGATAAACAAGAACATCAGCCTCACCATCGTGATCCAGGTGATGCTTTTTCGCCGGATTCTCCCTTGTCAACGCCGGACTCAATACATGTGGGAATTCGACTCGACCGGTCCTTGGACCCTGCAGCGGTTCTTCGGCACGACCCATGAAGACATATGGAATCTGCTCTTCAAGACTTAAAAGTCGTGGCCGGAGACAACCGAAGGTCGCGGCCTTGACCACGCACGCCCAGCTACTCCCGTAAGTTTTTATGATAACTTTTATTTGAAAATACAAGGGGTATACTGAACTTTCTGACTCTCACAGGGCTGGACAAAGAAGGCAAAGCAGATCAAATGTCCGGCTCCGCTACCCGAGGACCAGGCTACTCCCTTGCCGGCCAAGAGGTTGGTTCCGGCACCGTATCAGACGCCGGAGAAGAAGGCCAAGAAGAAGGGCAAGGAGACCAGAGGTGGCCTCCGTCGTAAGGGTACTTCGGACGCCATGTCCGAAGGCTCTGAAGCCTCCTCCTCCCATGACGAAGACGTAGAGGAGGAGGAGAGTAACTCTCCCCCCAAGGGGGAAAAGAAAAGGGGGCTTCCGCGGATCTGGAGGCGGAGGCGGCCAAGAAGGGAAAACCCTCGTTTTCGGATGATTCCGAAGCAGATGCCAATGCCACACCAAAGCGGCGCCCCAGGCCGAAGCCCTCGGCTGAATCGTAAGTATCCGAAGACACCATATACATATCCGATTTTATGCCTTATTATTTTATCATACTGAAGTGCGCATTATAGCCCGGCTCGCGATCTCCCCCAACGGTCATCGTCATCTGGGAACTCGCTAGGGACGAATGCGATGGAGAGTGAGTCGCCTCCGCACATCTCTCCACCCACTGCCCAGGATAACACCGAAGTGTTGTCTCGGGAGGCCGTGAAGGTGGCGGCGGAGGGTAATACCTCTGGTGCCGAAGAGAGGGGGGAATCAACTCCCATGGAGACCGGCAATGGACGCTCAATTCGGCCCCCAATCGAATATTATTCCGGAGACCCATACGGCTCCGGAATCGGACCAGTAGCCTTCTTCAAGAGACGGGGGCGTGCCGTCTCCACCGACATCATCTATCAATCCAAAGGCGCCGGACATTCTGATGGAAGCGCTTCAAAGTGCTTCCATTGTGGAGGAACATCGTACCCTTATGGGTACGGTGGTTGAAAAGGTTCGGTCCGCTAAAAGCGGATCGAACCAAACTTACACCAGCCTTCTAACAGGCTTTAATACATGTGAACTAATATATTTTTGGTTATTTATGAAAGGAATACCTGTATATAGATAGCAGCCCCTGAGACTCTGTTCGGTGTTTCACGAAGAAGGGTCAAACAGAGGATCGAGTAAAACTTCATAGGAGCTAACATATATGTCTACTTGGATGAGCAGGCTGCGAAGCTGGCAGCAGCTTCGCATGCGGCCAAAGTCTCCGAACTAAAGCGGAGGCTGGAGGCAAAACAAGGTATGTTATACGGAAGCAGATATGAACTGATATGAGTTCCATTTTGTTAACTGACTGAGCTTTGTATTTATGCTCAAAGTTGACACATCTGAGGTCGAAACCCTCAAGAGTGCGTTGGTCGAAGCCAAAAAGGAGGTGGATGAGGAACGAACCGCCCGCCAAAAGCATGAGGCAAGGTTGGACGAAGTCCAACAAGAGCTCACAAATGCTATAAGAAAATGCGAGTCTTTGGAGCGCGAGGTGTTAGAGCGAGACTCTGAACTCGCGACGGCGCTCCATAGTGCAAAGGAGGCCCAGGTTGAAGCCCAAGGCGCGTGTCAGGAGATCCGAGAGGCCAAGCAGATCGCGGTGTGTAAGGTTTTTAATATGCAGAGCAAGTTCATAAGGAGAAAGTACTCCTTTGTGACACACATTTGGAGTTCTCGAGGAGCATTTGCGGATCTGCCCCGAAGTGTTGCAGATGCTGCAGATTTTTTCCGAGCCGAAGAGGGGAGCACAACACAGAAACTTTTCTGGTCATAGTACCTTGAGCTAGAGCAGCCCTTGCCCCTCAGCGACCAGCTGAAACAGCTGATCGAGCTACATAGGATGGCCGAACTGGCCATGAAGGATGTCATAGTCCGTCTTTGGCCAGCCGAACCAATACCTGACAGCTACTTTGGGCATGGGAAGCGGTTGGTCAATGCCTGCCCACGGTTATATGCTATAAAGCGGTCGGTATGCATCGAAGGTGCTCGGATGGCCTTCGCCCGTGTCAAGGTACACTACTAGGAAAAACCTTATACACAGAACTTTAGTAGAGCGCTTGTTGAAAAAGCACGCTACTGCTAATTAAAAGTAGCACAGGCAAAAAAATGCGCTACCGGTGCAGAATAGTAGTAGCGCCGGCACTGAAAACCTGCGCTGCTGCTAACTGATTTTCACCATACACTCCCGATGGACGATAGTAGTAGGGTTGGGTGTAAAACCTGCGCTACTACTCCCTTCATCCGGAAATACATGTCATTGAAATGAATGTATCTAGATGTATTTTAATTTTAGATACATCCATTTTCATCCATTTATGCGACAAGTATTTCCGGACAGAGGGAGTATTTGACAGATATCTGTAGCGCCGGTGGGCACTCCGCGCCACCGCTATCCCACCAACGGTCCCACTCCACTCTCCCACACCACGTACCCACCCCCATCCAAATCTAGATCGAAACCCCCTCTACCGGCGGCCTCCCCTTAACTCTTCCTCTTCCTCTTCCTCAACCTCATCTCCTCTCCTCTGCTGTCAACCCCGACAAGAATTGAGAAAGTGAAGGCCGCCCTACGCCGTGCAACGGGGATATAGCCACCCGCGCACACGGCAAACTATCGCTCGGCGTCTCCAGTAATCAAGCAGCCGCTCGACCGTCAGCGAGCGATTGATGTGCGGGTGGGCGGGCGGCAGTGTTGTTGCTGTTGCTTTTGGATTGCATCAGTCGCTGACGGGCAGTCTATCTTGTGGGTTGCAGGAGGGGAGGAGGGGGACGAGGATGGTGCGTGTGCGGAACATCTTAGATCTGGCTGGGGAGCGGGAGGTGCGCGAGTTCTTGTCCTTCTTCGGCGAAATCGAGCACGTCGACATCAGCCCGTGAGCACCGGCTTCCTTCCTTTCCTTCTCTGTTCCAATTCCCCTGCCACTTGTCCCGTCTGTCTAACCGCATGGCGATTTTGGGCTTACTGCTGCAGTGACGTGGTGGCGACTGGGAGGACGGCCTACGCCACCTTCAAGGACGTCGAGGGCCCTAGAGATAACGCTGCTGCTCTCGGTATGTATGGCCTCGCGCAATCATCCAACTGTTACTTTCATTTGTGCAGTGGAGGTGTTTATGCAATCTGGTTGTGCTGGTATTTTCAATTGCTATCTATAATGAATGATTCTCTGCACTGTCAATGTCATTGTTGAACTATGAATAGCGTGGTAGGTATACACAGCTGTTATGGCTTATGCATTGGACCTAATTTTTTTTCTTCGATATCAATGCTGAAGTGTATTTCGCTGGAAGAAAATTAGGAAGACGCTTTTGTCTGTTATCTCTGATATATTGCACTTCGGGTGGATGTGGAAATTCAGCCTCCATGCGGCGGCGTCTCTTCCTTCCCTGTCGTCGTCGAGGTCCGCCCCTCTGTGCCGCAACGGTAAGCACGCACGCATGCCGCCGCTCCCATGCCTCTCTCCCCGTCCCTCTCCGGCAGTTCCCTTCGTCGGCGGTGGCGGGGAATCAGCCCAGCGGACTGGAGTACCCGTTTGGTGCGGGGTTATAACCGATTTGGCCTTACGGTGGCGAGCGCCGATCGATTGATTGATCGATCAAGCCCCTGATGTTGTGCTCGCTCCGCTCTGTTTGTTGTCCCTCATCTAGCGCTTACTAGTTTTGTTCATGCTCTGTTCGGTGTTATTTTATTACTGTATTGGGAGGGATATAGTGCATTGCCACCCAGTAAATTACGAGAAAACCCATATAAATCATTTTTCCCAGTCATAGTTATTTTTTACATAGTGCGTTGATCCTAGAGTTGCTGATGCGTTGGCGAAATTCCTGTGAATGGCATAATTACTTACACTAGCCACCTCTTGTTGGCTATCGCAGCAGTCTCATCTCTTGAAGGATGCATGAGGCTCTCTCATGCTGAAGGACATGATGCATGCCATGTATCGATGTATACTGTTGGAATTAATCAATCAAGTTGTACTTAATCTATACATGGTCAAGTAGTATTCCTAATCCTATTTAGTTAGGTTCTTGAGCTGCTATCCGGTAAGAAAAAAGGAAGTGCGCGTTACCAGCCGGCGAATCGATCTAGCTGATTGTGTAGCTAGCTAGCTTCCGAAAGGGTAAGGTATGTAGTACACGTCCAAGATGATCTACGGAAGAAGATATGTTGCTGCCATGTATCTCCAGATCGCCTCTGTATCTTGAGATTGGAAACATAATTTCTTTCCTTAATGGCATAGGTGTGTTATTTTTTTTGAACACAGCAAAGGTTTGTTATTATATTCTATGGATGTTGTATGCGTATCTTCAGATCAGAAACAAAACGTTTTCTTTTTCATAATGGCATAGGTGGGTTATTTATCTCAACTTTAATGCCAAAGAGATATTATCAAAATCTAATGGCTATTGTTTTACCGTGTGTTAAATTGATGGCCAGCCGTTTCTAATTGTTGTTTGATTTTCTAGGATAATTCTCTAATTTGACCCATATTTTCTTTTTAGTATATAATAGAATAGATTTTGCAAAGCAATGTTTACTTTGAGTGTAATTGTAGTGCCATTTTTATCTTTCAATGTACAACGACGGTCTTGCTGCACTTGTGCTAGTCAGTGGGGAGAAAGCTAGGAACCTTGGCCTCCAAGTTCTTGCAAGGATCAGAGGGTATGCTGATGTTGCTTAGGTAAATCTTACATGTCTCTTCATTAATCTTTTTGGTGAAACAAATGTCTTTTTGGCACATTGTTCTTGTTAATGAAGACTGTTACCGACATTATCCTTTCATGTGTCTCAAAACTATCAACCTGGCAAATTGAATGATATTTTTCTTGTTATTATGCATTACAATGAGTTCATTATTAAGATCCCTTACAACTTTAGGCACCTCAGCTATTTATAGGAGGGGACCCAACCTTCGTGTCTCGCGGCAGTGTCTTCCTTGGATTTGTTCATGCAACAAGGAGGGGACCCGACCTTCTTCATGCCTCGTGCAACAAGTAAGGACCAGCGTTCGGCTATTACTCTTGATTCATGTGCATGTGCAAAAAAGAAAGAAAATACAATACTAGATTTGGACATGGACGTGAACCAATAAGTGTTCACTTTCTCGACGTGGGTGCAGGGGTGATCGAGGCGGATTACCATGCCCTGGTGGGTGTCGTGCTCTTCAACCACTTGGAAGCGGACTTCGCCGTGAAGCCTGGCGATTGCTGCACATAGATGATCATCCAGGTGATCGTGACGTCGGAGGTCACCGAGGTGGAGGTCCTCGATGCCTCCGTCCTGGGGGAGGTCCACCGGCGTCTGAACTCCAAGCTTTGGTAGATACATCTATAGAAGTGGTCTGTTTAGGTTGGTGGTGGAACGCTAGGGAAGGTACCCACCTTTCGATGATGGTTATGTTCGTCTGATGTTAAATGGGATGTCTGTGATTTCTTCCAGTTGAGATGTTGTTCCGTGACATGAGTTTATTTTGCATTGGATGTGTTTCTGATTTCTATCCATGAATATTGTATCTAAATTTTATTTTTTTAATTCCTAATTAGCTAGTGGTAGCGTGGGCGAAAAGTGCATGCTACTAGTACTTAGGATAGTAGTAGCGTTGGTTGAGATAGTAGTAGCGTGGGTGGCTAGATAGTAGTAGCGCTGGTTGAGATAGTAGTAGCGTGGGGCCACCCGCGCTACTACTAACAGAAGTAGTAGTAGCGTGGGTGGCACCCGCACTACTACTACTAGTAAGCTGTAGCACGATACTAGTAGCGCGGGTACCCGCGCTACTGTAGCCAATTTACCCGCGCTACTAGTAGCCTTTTTCCTAGTAGTGCTACAATGGGCGAAGATGAATGCCACCAGTCTTGCAACCGAAGGAGCGCCCGCAGGCAAGGAGCATTGTACGCCAGAGAAGTATTTCAACGACGTCCTTGAAGGATCCCGCATTATAGAGGGCCTGTGTTCGAAGGACATCATTTTTGAATGAATGTATCTATGATGCCCAAACTTTGTAATGAAAACATAGCCTTTGTATATTTTAGTCTTGTTTCCTCTGAAATTATTTATCCTCCATTGCGGCCATTTATTAAATCTGAGAGTTGGCCAGTCATCGGCTTCAGCCCCTCGCGTAGATACTATGGGGTTGTTCGGAGTAGCACAAAAGCACACTTAACCCAACGATTTGGTCCTTGAAGGAGGTGCTAGTGCGGCAAACCAGGCAATCAGACTATGCGGCTTTATCACTCTCACTTAGCCATAGGAGTTTGACAATAAGGTTGTAGACGCAGCCCCTGGTATTGTTCAGCTACCCGAACTTGGGTGTTGTAGACACCTGACCAGGTAAAAACCAGTCCTTTGTATGACACGGAAAAAATTGCAAGAGATTTGTACTGAGTCACCGAATAGCCGACCTGCTCTCGCCGCATTATGACAGTCAGTTTTTGGCTTTCTTTACTGAGGTGTTCATCCGGCCAACCAAAAACACAATCGCAGTAGTTTTCCCTTTACTTTTTAGCCGAACAATCGGAACGTAAGGTGGTAATCACAGGAGCCGGGCAACCCAACTATTGACCCAAGATATGATTCGGAGCTGATGAATATAATGCTCGATTCGGGACGCCGAATTGCACTTGTGAAAGTGTTCGGACTTATGGTAAATTTAATTAATGTACACAGCTGAATGAGGCCCCTGGTGATTTAGGTCAAGCCGAGGTGTACATGACAATCAGATGATAAAGAAGACGAAATACAGAAGAAGGAATAAGCCAGTACCAAGTAGTTTAGGCGAAAAACTGTTTCCATTATAGTCTGATTGGTACATCGAAACGTATTTGTAAAGATAATGCTATAAGCATTCACTACTAGGGAAAAGCTTATACACGGATGCTTACTAGCAGCGCGGGTTTATAACCCTCGCTACTGCTACTTACTAGTAGTGTAGGTTTTTAAACCTTGCTACTACTAAGTTGATAGCAGTAGCGCGGGTTTTTAACCCTTGCTACTACTAAGCGGTCCCTACCGTGCCCCCCGGGACATGCCATAGTAGTAGCGCGGGTTTTTAACCCTCGCTACTACTAAGTTGATAGCAGTAGCGTTGGTTTTTAACCCTCGCTACTACTAAGTGGTCTCTACCATGCCCCTGGGCCATGCCATAGTAGTAGCAAGGGTTATAAACCCACGCTACTACTAAGTTGATAGTAGTAGCGCGGGTATTTACCCCTTGCTACTACTAAGCGATCTCAAACTGCCCCTCAGGGACATGCCATAGTAGTAGCGAGGGGTAAAAACCCGCACTACTACTAAGTACTGGGTTTTTTAAACTCTACCCCCCCCCTTAGTGGATCGCCTTTTCAGTTTTGTAAAAAGCAAAAGAAAATGATAAAACTTCAAAAATTAAAATCCTTCGAGATGTAGTTATGTTACTACATGTACTACTTAGGAAATTTTAAAAACTTAAATTTGGACATGTTTTGTCAAAAGTGTAGGGAAAATGTAAAACGGATATAACTTTTGCATACGATGTGAGAAAAAATGTATAATATATCAAAATGTTCAGCACGAAAATCCGCATCCAATTTTGACGGCCTACGGCCGGTTTGCAAATTTTTAGAATCCTCAAATTCTAAAAGGAAAAAAAGTTATGCTCAAATTTTAGTTTTTTTTTTAATTTTGGTCAAACTGTGGTCAAACTACTTATTCAATAAGTATTAGTGTTACTAAATAATTATTCAAGAATATTAGTGTTACTAAATAATTATTTTAGCTTTTTGGAATTTTGGTCAAATCTGGTCAAACTATGGTCAAACAATGGTCAAACTACTTATTCAAGAAATATTAGTGTTACTAAATAATTATTGTTTTTTAGAACAATAGTTTTAAACTCAAACAGTGAAATGTGTGACTTCATGCTCAAGCTAAACTCTTGAGGGTTAAGAGGATTGACATCTTACTTTTGTCAGAAAAACAACAAGTGCAGACTTGGAAACGAGGGAGAATAGAACCTGGAAGTTAAGCGTGCTCAGGCTGGAGTAGTGAGAGGATGGGTGACCGTCCGGGAAGTTAGATGATTTGGAATGATGAGGGGTGATTAGAGATTAGAGATTAAATTGAGTAGCGATGAGGGGTGATTAGAGATTAGATGTTAAAATAATTCAGAAATTTGAAAATTCGGGAAAAATTTAAAAAAAATCGAAAAAAATCAGAGATTAGAGATTCGTAGTAGCGCGGGTTTTTACCCACGCTACTACTAACAGACGTAGTAGTAGCACGGGTGGCACCTGCGCTACTACTACCTATTAGTTGTAGCGTCGTATCAGTAGCGCGGGCACCCGCGCTAGTAATATACCTAAAACCCGCGCTACTGCTAGGATTTTCCCTAGTAGTGATTGAGGCTATTTTACATGCCGAGCGAAAGGGAAAGTTGTGTACAGGTTTTTAAGAACAAGGGGGGAGGTGATCTTGAAGGATCCTTTAAGTACTCCGCCATACATCTGTGCTGCTTTTTGCCTTGGTGTGCGATCCTTTGAGAGGATTAATGGATAAGTTTTCACAAGGGGCCGGAAAAAGGGCCCTTGACACCATAAAGAGGGTGGTGTAGGTTGTAAAGAACCTGAAAAGAAAAAATCAAGTTGAAAAAGATAGATGGGGGTCCAGGTACGGTTAAGCCGTATTGTGGACTTTATCCTTTATATGCCTCCGTCGCCGCCCATGGTATTTTTAATGCATAATTATGAGCACACGGTACATACGTCGTTGTTTGGTTGGGGCGAAGGCAGAGGCCGGATTGCTAATCGCGCTCCTGACGAGCTAGACTATCATTTTGTGGGGTAGTCCGAAATCGCTTGACAGGGTCCGGTGGCTTGACTACCGATGTGGAGTTTAGATTGATAAGGCCGACTTGCACTTCAGCTGCGAGGGCCGCGGTGTGTTCCTCAGTACAGAGGGAGCAATCCATGTTTCCATGGACTGTTATCACACCACGTGGTCCTAGCATTTTGAGCTTTAGATAAGCGTAGTGCGGGACCGCAATGAAACGGGCAAACACCGTTCGTCCGAGTAGCGCGTGATAGCCACTGCGGAAAGGGATGATGTCGAAGATCAAGTCTTCGCTTCGAAAGTTATTCGGTGAACCACATTCTGCCCGTGCAACGGGCTTCTACACCAGGTATTACTCCTTTAAAGGTAGTTTTGGTGGGTTTGATTCTTGACGAGTCAATACCCATTTTTTGGATTGTGTTCTGATAGAGCAGATTAAGACTGCTGCCGCCGTCCATGAGGACTCTCGTGAGGTGGAATCCATTGATGGGTCAAGGACCAATGCGGCTGAACCTCTGCTACGTCTTGAGCTTGCGTTGGTTTTCCTTGAAGAGGAAAGGGTGATGCAGCAATAGTAGCGTAAGTATTTCCCTCAGTTTTGAGAACCCAGGTATCGATCGAGTAGGAGGCTCCTCAAAAGTCCCACGCACATACACAAACAAACAAATAACTCGCAACCAACACAATAAAGGGGTTGTCAATCCCTTCACGGCCACTTGCGAAAGTGAGATCTGATAAAGATAGTATGGTAAGATAAATATATTTTTGGTATTTTATAATATAGATGCAAAAAGTAAAGATGCAAATAAAAGTAGATTGAAAGCTTATATGATAAAAGATAGACCCGGGGCCCATAGGTTTCACTACTGGCTTCTCTCAAGATAGCATAAGTATTACGGTGGGTGAACAAATTACTGTCGAGCAATTGATAGAAAAGTGAATAATTATGAGATTATCTAGGCATGATCATGTATATAGGCATCACGTCCGCGACAAGTAGACCGACTCCTGCATGCATCTACTACTATTACTCCACACATCAACCGCTATCCAGCATGCATCTAGGGTATTAAGTTCATAAGAATAGAGTAACGCATTAAGAAAGATGACATGATGTAGAGGGATAAACTCAAGCAATATGATATAAACCCCATCTTTTTATCCTCGATGGCAACAATACAATATGTGCCTTGCAACCCTTTCTGTCACTGGGTAAGGACACCGCAAGATTGAACCCAAAGCTAAGCACTTCTCCCATGGCAAGGAAGATCAATCTAGGAGGCCAAACCAAACTGATAATTCGAAGAGACTTGCAAATATAACTCAACCATACATAAAAGAATTCAGAGAAGATTCAAATATTTCTCATAGATAAACTTGATCATAAACCCACAATTCATCGGATCTCGACACAACACACCACAAAAAGAGTTACATCAAATAGATCTCCACAAGAGAGGGGGAGAACATTGTATTGAGATCCAAAAAGAGAGAAGAAGCCATCTAGCTAATAACTATGGACCCCGAAGGTCTGTGGTAAACTACTCACAACTCATAGGAGGGGCTATGGTGTTGATGTAGAAACCCTCCATGGTCGATTCCCCCTCCGACGGAGCGCTGGCGAAGTCTCCAAGATGGGGTCTTGTGGATACAGAAGGTTACATCGGTGGAAATTGTTTTTCGTTGGCTCCCTGGGTGTTTTTGGGGTACGTAGGTATATATAGGAGGAAGAAGTACGTCGGTGGCCGCTCGTGGGGCCCAGGAGACAGGGGGCGTGCCCAGGAGGGGTGGGTGCGCCCTCCTATCTCCTGGCTGACTCGCTTGCTTCTTGACTTGCACTCCAAGTCCTCTGGATCACGTTTGTTCCAAAATCACGCCCCCGAAGGTTTCATTCTGTTTGGACTCCGTTTGATATTCCTTTTCTTCGAAATACTGAAATAGGCAAAAAAAACAGCAGTACAAGTTGGGCCTCCGCTTAGTAGGTTAGTCCCAAAAATGATATAAATATGTAAAATAAAACCCATAAACATCCAAAAGGGGTAATATAATAGCATGGAACAATCAAAAATTATATATACGTTGGAGACGTATCAATCATCCCCAAGCTTAATTCCTGCTCGTCCTCGAGTAGGTAAATGATAAAAAACAGAATTTTGATGTGGAATGCTACCTAGCATAATTCTCAATGTAATTTTCTTTATTGTGGCATGAATGTTCAGATCCAAATGATTCAAAATAAAAGTTCATATTGATAAAATAAATAGTAATACTTCAAGCATACTAATCAAAGCAATCATGTCTTCTCAAAATAACATGGCTAAAGAAAGTTCATCCCTACAAAATCATATAGTTAGGCTATGCTTCATTTTCGTCACACAAAGATGTTCCCAAATTCTACACCCCCGATGACAAGCCAAGCAATTATTTCGTACTTAAATAATCTCAAACTTTTTCAACCTTCACGCAATACATCAGCGTGAGCCATGGATATAGCACTATGGGTGGAATAGAATATGATAATGGAGATTGCATGGAGAAAACAAAAAAGGAGAAAGTCTCACATTGACGAGGATAATCAACGGGCTATGGAGATGCCCATCAATTGATGTCAACATGAGGAGTAGGGATTGCCATGCAACGGATGCACTAGAGCTATAAATGAATGAAAGCTCAACAATAGAAAACTAGTGGGTGTGCATCCAACTTGCTTGCTCACGAAGACCTAGGGCATTTTGAGGAAGCCCATCGTAGGAATATACAAGTCAAGTTATATAATGAAAAATTCCCACTAGTATATGAAATTGACAACATATGAGACTCAATATATGAAAAACATGGTGCTACTTTGAAGCACAAGATATGAGACTCACTATATGAGGACATGGTGCTACTTTGAAGCACAAGTGTGGAAAAAGAGATAGTAACATTGCCCCTTTTATTTATTTTCTTTTTTTCCTTTTTTTTCTTTTTTTCTTTTTTTTCTTTTTTTCTTTGGCCTTTCTTTTTTTCTTTTGGCCTTTCCTCTTTTTTTTCTTTTTTTTCTGGGCAATGCTCTAATAATGATGATCATCACACTTTCATTGATTACAACATATGAATTATAACTCGAAAATAGAACAAGATATGACTCTATATGAATGCCTCCGGCGGTATACTGGGATGGTGCAATGAATCAAGAGTGACATGTATGAAAAATTATGCATGGTGGCTTTGCCACAAATACAATGTCAACTACATGATCATGCAATGGCAATATGACAAAAGTAAAGTATGTCATGATGATGATGAACGGAACGGTGGAAAGTTGCATGGCAATATATCTTGGAATGGCTATGGAAATGCCATAATAGGTAGGTATGGTGGCTGTTTTGAGGAAGATATAAGGAGGTTTATGTGTGATAGAGCGTATCGTATCATGGGGTTTTGATGCACCGGCGAAGTTTGCACCAACTCTCAAGGTGAGAAAGGGCAATGCACGGTACCGAAGAGGCTAGCAATGGTGGAAAGGTAAAAGTGTGTATAATCCATGGACTCAACATTAGTCAAAAGAACTCATATACTTATTGCAAAAATTTAGAAGTCATCAAAAATCAAGCACTACGCACATGCTCCTAGAGGGCTAGATTGGTAGGAAAAGACCATCGCTCGTCCCCGACCGCCACTCATAAGGATGCACAAGCCAAGTACACTTCATGTTTCAAATTTTTTACACAACTTTAACCATACGTGCATGCTACGGGACTTGCTAACTTCAACACAAGCATTCTTTAAATTCATAATCACCCAACTAGCATGACTTTAATATCACTACCTCCATATCTCAAAACAATTATCAAGAATCAAATTGATCATAGCATCCAATTCACTTCCTATGATAGTTTTTATTATACCCAACTTGGATGCCTACCGTTCTAGGACCAATTTTATAACCATAGCAAATACCATGTTGTTCTAAAAGACTCTCAAAATAATATAAGTGAAGCATGAGAGACTAGCAATTTGTACAAAATTAAGCCACCGTCGTGCTCTAAAAGATATAAGTGAAGCACTAGAGCAAAAACTATCTAGCTCAAAAGATATAAGTGAAGCACATAGAGTATTCTAACAAATTCAATCAAGTAGGCTTCTCCAAAAAGGTGTGTACAGCAAGAATGATTGTGGTAAACTAAAAAGCAAAGACTAATATAATACATGACGCTCCAAGCAAAACACATATCATGTGGCGAATGAAAATATAGCTCCAAGTAAAGTTAACAATGAACGAAGACGAAAGAGGGGATGCCTTCCCAGGGCATCCCCAAGCTTAGGCTTTTGGATATTCTTGAATATCTTCGGGTTCCATGGGCATCCCCAATCTTAGGCTCTTGCCACTCCTTATTCCATAGTCCATCAAAGCTTTACCCAAAATTTGAAAACTTCACAACACAAAACTCAACAGGAAATCTCATAAGCTCCGTTAGTGAAAGAAAACAAAACCACCGCATAAGGTACTGTAATGAACTCATTCTTTATTTATTTTTGTGTTAACCCTACTTTATTCCAAGTTCTCTATGGTTCATACCACTTAATACTAGCCATAGATGCATCAAAATAAGCAAACAACACACGAAAAACAGAATCTGTCAAAAACAGAACAGTCTGTAGCAATCTGTAACTAACGCAAACTTCTGGAACTCTAACAATCCTACCAAAATAGGAAGTCCTGGAAAATTGGCTTATTGATCAGAAGAAAAAAGAATCAACGCAAAAGCACGTTTCTGTGATTTAACAAAACTAATTTCGTGCACAAAAAGTTTCTGTTTTTCAGCAGAATCAAATCAACTATCACCATAGGTTATCCTATAGGTTCTACTTGGCACAAACACTAATTAAAACATAAAAACACATCTAAACAGAAGGTAGACGCAAAATTTATTACTAAACAGAAACAAAAACAAAAAACACAAATAAAATTGGGTTGCCTCCCAACTAGCGCTATCGTTTAACGCCCCTAGCTAGGCATAAAAGAGAAGATAGATCTAAGTAGTGCCATCTTTGGCACTCAATTCATAAGTAGCTCGCATGATAGATTCATAAGGTAATTTGACTTTCTTTCTTGGAAAGTTCTCCATGCCTTTCCTTAATGGAAATTGGAATCTAATATTCCCTTTCTTCATATCAATAATCGCACCAATCGTTCTAAGGAAAGGTCTATCAAGAATAATAGGGTAAGAAAGATTGCAATCTATATCAAGAACGATAAAATCTACGGGTACCAAATTTCTATTTGCAACAATGAGAACATCATTGATCCTTCCCATTGGCTTTTTAATGGTGGAATCCGCAAGGTGCAAATTTAAAGAGCAATCATCAAGATCATGGAAACCTAGAATATCACATAAAGTTTTCGTCATCGTGGAAACACTAGCACCCAAATCACACAAAGCAAAACACTCATGATCTTTAATTTTAATCTTTATAGTAGGTTCCCGCTCATCATTAAGTTTTCTAGGTATAGAAACTTCCAAATTAAGTTTTTCATCATAAGATTGCATCAAGGCATCAACGATATGTTTGGTAAAAGCTTTATTTTGACTATAAGCACGAGGAGAATTAACAACGGATTGCAACAAGGAAATACAACTTTCTAAAAAACAATTATCATAATCAAATTCATTGAAATCCGAGATAGTGGGTTCAATACTATTTAAAGTCATGACCTCTCCAATCCCACTTTTACCAAATTTTGCATCAAGATCTAAAAACTCTGAATTATTGGGACGCCTTCTAACTAAAGTTGACTCATCTCCAGTCCCATTATTATCAAGATTCATATTGCAAAACAAAGATCCAATAGGAGACACATCAATAACTTTAAGATCTTCGTCATTATTTTCATGGAAACTAGAAGAACACACCTTTACAAAGCAATCTTTCTTAGCACGCAATCTAGCGGTTCTTTCCTTGCACTCATCAATGGAAATTCTCATGGCTTTGAGAGACTCATTGATATCATGCTTAGCAGGAGTATAAATAAGTTTAAGAGAATCAACATCAAGCGAAAGCCTATCAACGTTCCTAGCCAAATCATCAACTTTGAGCAATTTTTCTTCAAGCAAAGCATTAAAATTCTTTTGGGAAATCATAAATTCTTTCACACTATTCTCAAAATCAGAGGGCAACTTATTAAAATTACCATAAGAATTATTGTAGGAATTTCCATAATTATTAGAGGAATTACTAGGGAACGGTCTAGAATTAAAGTTTCCTCTATAAGCATTGTTTCCAAAACTATTCCTACCAACAAAATTCACATCCATAGATTCATTATTATTCTCAATCAAAGTAGACAAAGGCATATCATTGGGATCAAGAGGAGTATTTTAGTAGCAAACAACTTCATAAGTTCATCCATCTTTCCACTCAAAACATTGATTTCTTCTATAGCATGCACTTTTTTACTAGAAGATCTTTCGGTGTGCCATTGAGAATAATTAGCCATAATATTATCAAGAATTTTTGTAGCATCTCCTAACGTGATTTCCATAAACGTGCCTCCCGCGGCCGAATCTAAAAGATTTCTAGAAGAAAAGTTCAAACTGGCATAAATTTTTTGTATGATCATCCATAAATTCAAACCATGAGTAGGGCAATTGCGAATCATCAATTTAATTCTTTCCCAAGATTGGGCAACATGCTCATGATCAAGTTGTTTAAAATTCATAATATCGTTCCTAAGAGTGATAATCTTAGCGGGAGGAAAATACTTAGAGATAAAAGCATCTTTGCACTTGTTCCAAGAATCAATACTATTTTTAGGCAAAGACGAAAACCAAACTTTAGCATGATCTCTAAGCGAAAAAGGAAATAACTTCAATTTAACAATATCATTATCCGTATCTTTCTTCTTTTGCATATCACACAAATCAACAAAGTTGTTTAGATGAGTAGTGGCATCTTCACTAGGAAGGCCGGCGAATTGATCTTTCATAACAAGATTCAGCAAAGCAGTATTGATTTCACAAGACTCAACATCATTAAGAGGAGCAATCGGAGTACTAAGGAAATCATTATTATTGGTATTGGGGAAATCACACAATTTGGTATTATCTTGCGCCATGGCAACAAGTAATCCAACACACAAGCAAACAGAAAAAGGCAAGCAAAAAAGAGAGGAGAAGATTGGGAAAGAGAGGGCAAATAAAACGGCAAGGGTGAAGTGGGGAGAGGAAAACGAGAGGCAATGGAAAATAATGTAAATGCGAGGGAGATGAGTTTGTGATGGGTACTTGGTATGTCTTGACTTGAGCGAAGACCTCCCCGGCAACGACGCTAGAAATCCTTCTTGCTACGTCTTGAGTTTGCGTTGGTTTTCCTTGAAGAGCTTGAGAATAGGAAAGGGTGATGCAGCAATAGTAGCGTAAGTATTTCCCTCGGTTTTTGAGAACCAAGGTATCAATCCAGTAGGAGGCTCCTCAAAAGTCCCACGCACCTACACAAACAAATAAAGAACTCGCAACCAACGCAATAAAGGGTTGTCAATCCCTTCATGGCCACTTGCGAAAGTGAGATCTAATAGAGATAGTATGATAAGATAAATATATTTTTGGTATTTTATAATATAGATGCAAAAAGTAAAGATGCAAATAAAAGTAGATTGAAAGCTTATATGATAAAAGATAGACCCGAGGGCCATAGGTTTCACTAGTGGCTTCTCTCAAGATAGCATAAGTATTACGGTGGGTGAACAAATTACTGTTGAGCAATTGATAGAAAAGTGAATAATTATGAGATTATCTAGGCATGATCATGTATATAGGCATCACGTCCGCAACAAGTAGACCGACTCCTGCCTGCATCTACTACTATTACTCCACACATCGACCACTATCCAGCATGCATCTAGAGTATTAAGTTCATAAGAACAGAGTAACGCATTAAGAAAGATGACATGATGTAGAGGGATAACTCAAGCAATATGATATAAACCCCATCTTTTTATCCTCGATGGCAACAATACAATACGTGCCTTGCAACCCTTTGTGTCACTGGGTAAGGACACTGCAAGATTGAACACAAAGCTAAGCACTTCTCCCATGGCAAGAAAGATCAATCTAGTAGGCCAAACCAAACTGATAATTCGAAGAGACTTGCAAAGATAACTCAATCATACATAAAAGAATTCAGAGAAGATTCAAATATTTCTCATAGATAAACTTGATCATAAACCCACAATTCATCGGATCTCGACAAACACACCGCAAAAAGAGTTACATCAAATAGATCTCCACAAGAGAGGGGGAGAACATTGTATTGAGATCCAAAAAGAGAGAAGAAGCTATCTAGCTAATAACTATGGACCCGAAGGTCTGTGGTAAACTACTCACAACTCATAGGAGGGGCTATGGTGTTGATGTAGAAGCCCTCCATGGTCGATTCCCCCTCCGACGGAGCGCCAGCGAAGGCTCCAAGATGGGGTCTTGCGGGTACAAAAGGTTACAGCGGTGGAAATTGTTTTTCGTTGGCTCCCTGGATGTTTTCGGTGTACGTAGGTATATATAGGAGGAAGAAGTATGTCGGTGGCCGCTCATGGGGCCCAGGAGATAGGGGTGTGCCCAGGAGGGGTGGGTGCACCCTCCTATCTCCTGGTCGCCTCGATTGCTTCTTGACTTGCACTCCAAGTCCTCTGGATCACGTTCGTTCCAAAAATCATGCTCCCGAAGGTTTCATTCCGTTTGGACTCCGTTTGATATTCCTTTTCTTCGAAATACTGAAATAGGCAAAAAAACAACAGTACGGGCTAGGCCTCCGGTTAGTAGGTTAGTGCCAAAAATGATATAAATATGTAAAATAAAGCCCATAAACATCCAAAAGGGGTAATATAATAGCATGGAACAATCAAAAATTATAGATACGTTGGAGACGTATCAACCTCCATGACGGATACTGGTCGGGTGGTCCCTGCGATCGAAGGTGATCGGGCATGCTTACCATGGGTTGAATTTTGGGGCGACTGGCTCTATCGCATAGACGCCCCTTAACGCGCGCTTGCGCTCCCTTTTGGATATGTGAGTAGCGTATATCATGTTCACCATCTTGACCTCAGGGGGAAATTTCCTCTGTCCCCCTGTGTTCGGTGGGCGAGGCTCCTCATCGTCATCCTTGTTGGGCGACCCTTTCCCCGTGTGCTCGGTGTTTAACTTGCCGGCCTGTTTGAAGACCCAACAGCTTCTGTTGGTATGGTTAGCAGGCTTGTCAGGGGTGCCGTGAATCTGGCAAGGTCGATCGAGTATCCGGTCCAGGCTAGATGAGCCGTCCTTGTTTCTTTTGAATGGCCTCTTTCGTTGACCGGGCTTGAAGCCACTAAATCCGATGTTGACCGTCGTGTCTTCAGCATTTTCAGTGTTGCTCTGACGCTTGTTTTTATTGCGTTGGGGCCTGCCATTTCTGTTCTTTGCTTTGGAAGTGCCAGGATCGCTAGTACTGTTGCTGCTACGGGCCAGCCAGCTATCTTCGCATGTGCAAAAGTGGGTCATGAGTGATGTGAGGGCTGCCATGGACTTCAGCTTTTCTTCGCCGAGGTGTCGGGCAAGCCATTCATCGCGGATGCTGTGTTTGAAGGCTGCTAGAGCCTCGGCGTCCGGATAGTCGACAATTTGGTTCTTTTTTATTAGGAACCGTGTCCAGAATTTTCTGGCTGACTCTCCGGGCTGCTAGACTATGTGACTGAGGTCGTCGGCGTCCATAGGTCGGATATAAGTGCCCTGGAAGTTGTCTCTAAAGGCATCCTCCAGGTCTTCCCAGCTTCCAATGAAGTTTTCTGGGAGGCTGTTTAACCAGTGCCGAGCTGGTCCCTTGAGTTTGAGAGGGAGGTATTTGATGGCATGTAGATCATCACCGTGAGCCATGTGAATGTTGAGAAGGAAATCTTCAATCCATACTGCGGGATCTGTTGTGCCATCGTATGACCCGATGTTCACGGGTTTGAACCCTTCCGGGAACTGGTGCTCCATTACCTCATCGGTGAAGCATAGAGGGTGTGCGGCACCTCTATATCGGGCCACGTATCGACGTAGTACGGATGGAGTCCGTACGCGGTTTTTAGCCTGGGTGGAGTTGTGCTTATCGTGCCAGGCTTGATGGTCATCTTCTTGCACCGTGGCCCGCCCCCTTGATCCATATATTGATCTGGTCTGACCGGCTCTATTATCCAGGTCCTGTCATAGGTCGTAAGTGTATCCTGCAGCTGTTGTATCTCTACCTTTACGGCGGGGTGGTGCAGGCGGGTGTTCGGCTTGAGTTGCCGCTCTGTCCCGGCCACGTGGTGGTCAATTCCGTCGGCAGTGTTACGCATGGGTGGTATAGGATCTGGGGCCTCGTCAACAAACTGGGGTAGCAGCTTATGCTTGGGGTAGCTCTTGGTTGGGCGTTCGAGGCTGTATTCCTTGGCTGCCAACACGTCAGTCCATCTGTCATTGAGCAGATCTTGATCAGCTTGAAGCTGTTGTTGTTTATTTTTCAGGCTTCTTTCCATGGCTATTAGACGGTGCTTAAAGCGCTCTTGTTCGAAGGGTTCCTCTGGCACGATAAATTCTTTGTCACCGAGGCTCTCGTCTTCTTTGGAGATCTGTACGTAACTACCATCCCCCGAGCCTTCATTCCCGATGGGATCGTCGAGGTCGGCTTGCCCCTCCTCCCACTCATCATGTTCAGATTGTGGTTCGATAGGGGCTTCTTGGTCTTCGGTGTTATCTGGAGTGTTGTTGTTTCCGGTGCCGGTATTCCTGTCTTTTTCTCGACGCGGTTTAGAGCGGCGCCGCTGGCGACGATGCTTTGGTGGTGCCATAGGAGAATTATCCTCGACTGGGTCCTTCCCACCTTTGTCGTCATCGTGGAAACACTAGCACCCAAATCACACAAAGCAAAACACTCATGATCTTTAATTTTAATCTTTATAGTAGGTTCCCGCTCATCATTAAGTTTTCTAGGTATAGAAACTTCCAAATTAAGTTTTTCATCATAAGATTGCATCAAGGCATCAACGATATGTTTGGTAAAAGCTTTATTTTGACTATAAGCACGAGGAGAATTAACAACGGATTGCAACAAGGAAATACAACTTTCTAAAAAACAATTATCATAATCAAATTCATTGAAATCCGAGATAGTGGGTTCAATACTATTTAAAGTCATGACCTCTCCAATCCCACTTTTACCAAATTTTGCATCAAGATCTAAAAACTCTGAATTATTGGGACGCCTTCTAACTAAAGTTGACTCATCTCTAGTCCCATTATTATCAAGATTCATATTGCAAAACAAAGATCCAATAGGAGACACATCAATAACTTTAAGATCTTCGTCATTATTTTCATGGAAACTAGAAGAACACACCTTTACAAAGCAATCTTTCTTAGCACGCAATCTAGCGGTTCTTTCCTTGCACTCATCAATGGAAATTCTCATGGCTTTGAGAGACTCATTGATATCATGCTTAGCAGGAGTATAAATAAGTTTAAGAGAATCAACATCAAGCGAAAGCCTATCAACGTTCCTAGCCAAATCATCAACTTTGAGCAATTTTTCTTCAAGCAAAGCATTAAAATTCTTTTGGGAAATCATAAATTCTTTCACACTATTCTCAAAATCAGAGGGCAACTTATTAAAATTACCATAAGAATTATTGTAGGAATTTCCATAATTATTAGAGGAATTACTAGGGAACGGTCTAGAATTAAAGTTTCCTCTATAAGCATTGTTTCCAAAACTATTCCTACCAACAAAATTCACATCCATAGATTCATTATTATTCTCAATCAAAGTAGACAAAGGCATATCATTGGGATCAAGAGGAGTATTTTTAGTAGCAAACAACTTCATAAGTTCATCCATCTTTCCACTCAAAACATTGATTTCTTCTATAGCATGCACTTTTTTACTAGAAGATCTTTCGGTGTGCCATTGAGAATAATTAGCCATAATATTATCAAGAATTTTTGTAGCATCTCCTAACGTGATTTCCATAAACGTGCCTCCCGCGGCCGAATCTAAAAGATTTCTAGAAGAAAAGTTCAAACTGGCATAAAATTTTTGTATGATCATCCATAAATTCAAACCATGAGTAGGGCAATTGGGAATCATCAATTTAATTCTTTCCCAAGATTGGGCAACATGCTCATGATCAAGTTGTTTAAAATTCATAATATCGTTCCTAAGAGTGATAATCTTAGCGGGAGGAAAATACTTAGAGATAAAAGCATCTTTGCACTTGTTCCAAGAATCAATACTATTTTTAGGCAAAGACGAAAACCAAACTTTAGCATGATCTCTAAGCGAAAAAGGAAATAACTTCAATTTAACAATATCATTATCCGTATCTTTCTTCTTTTGCATATCACACAAATCAACAAAGTTGTTTAGATGAGTAGTGGCATCTTCACTAGGAAGGCCGGCGAATTGATCTTTCATAACAAGATTCAGCAAAGCAGTATTGATTTCACAAGACTCAACATCATTAAGAGGAGCAATCGGAGTACTAAGGAAATCATTATTATTGGTATTAGGGAAATCACACAATTTGGTATTATCTTGCGCCATGGCAACAAGTAATCCAACACACAAGCAAACAGAAAAAGGCAAGCAAAAAAGAGAGGAGAAGATTGGGAAAGAGAGGGCAAATAAAACGGCAAGGGTGAAGTGGGGAGAGGAAAACGAGAGGCAATGGAAAATAATGTAAATGCGAGGGAGATGAGTTTGTGATGGGTACTTGGTATGTCTTGACTTGAGCGAAGACCTCCCCGGCAACGACGCTAGAAATCCTTCTTGCTACGTCTTGAGTTTGCGTTGGTTTTCCTTGAAGAGCTTGAGAATAGGAAAGGGTGATGCAGCAATAGTAGCGTAAGTATTTCCCTCGGTTTTTGAGAACCAAGGTATCAATCCAGTAGGAGGCTCCTCAAAAGTCCCACGCACCTACACAAACAAATAAAGAACTCGCAACCAACGCAATAAAGGGTTGTCAATCCCTTCATGGCCACTTGTGAAAGTGAGATCTAATAGAGATAGTATGATAAGATAAATATATTTTTGGTATTTTATAATATAGATGCAAAAAGTAAAGATGCAAATAAAAGTAGATTGAAAGCTTATATGATAAAAGATAGACCCGAGGGCCATAGGTTTCACTAGTGGATTCTCTCAAGATAGCATAAGTATTACGGTGGGTGAACAAATTACTGTTGAGCAATTGATAGAAAAGTGAATAATTATGAGATTATCTAGGCATGATCATGTATATAGGCATCACGTCCGCAACAAGTAGACCGACTCCTGCCTGCATCTACTACTATTACTCCACACATCGACCACTATCCAGCATGCATCTAGAGTATTAAGTTCATAAGAACAGAGTAACGCATTAAGAAAGATGACATGATGTAGAGGGATAACTCAAGCAATATGATATAAACCCCATCTTTTTATCCTCGATGGCAACAATACAATACGTGCCTTGCAACCCTTTGTGTCACTGGGTAAGGACACTGCAAGATTGAACACAAAGCTAAGCACTTCTCCCATGGCAAGAAAGATCAATCTAGTAGGCCAAACCAAACTGATAATTCGAAGAGACTTGCAAAGATAACTCAATCATACATAAAAGAATTCAGAGAAGATTCAAATATTTCTCATAGATAAACTTGATCATAAACCCACAATTCATCGGATCTCGACAAACACACCGCAAAAAGAGTTACATCAAATAGATCTCCACAAGAGAGGGGGAGAACATTGTGTTGAGATCCAAAAAGAGAGAAGAAGCTATCTAGCTAATAACTATGGACCCGAAGGTCTGTGGTAAACTACTCACAACTCATAGGAGGGGCTATGGTGTTGATGTAGAAGCCCTCCATGGTCGATTCCCCCTTCGACGGAGCGCCAGCGAAGGCTCCAAGATGGGGTCTTGCGGGTACAAAAGGTTACAGCGGTGGAAATTGTTTTTCGTTGGCTCCCTGGATGTTTTCTGTGTACGTAGGTATATATAGGAGGAAGAAGTATGTCGGTGGCCGCTCATGGGGCCCAGGAGACAGGGGTGTGCCCAGGAGGGGTGGGTGCACCCTCCTATCTCCTGGTCGCCTCGATTGCTTCTTGACTTGCACTCCAAGTCCTCTGGATCACGTTCGTTCCAAAAATCATGCTCCCGAAGGTTTCATTCCGTTTGGACTCCGTTTGATATTCCTTTTCTTCGAAATACTGAAATAGGCAAAAAAACAGCAGTACGGGCTAGGCCTCCGGTTAGTAGGTTAGTGCCAAAAATGATATAAATATGTAAAATAAAGCCCATAAACATCCAAAAGGGGTAATATAATAGCATGGAACAATCAAAAATTATAGATACGTTGGAGACGTATCAACCTCCATGACGGATACTGGTCGGGTGGTCCCTGCGATCGAAGGTGATCGGGCATGCTTACCATGGGTTGAATTTTGGGGCGACTGGCTCTATCGCATAGACGCCCCTTAACGCGCGCTTGCGCTCCCTTTTGGAGATGTGAGTAGCGTATATCATGTTCACCATCTTGACCTCAGGGGGAAATTTCCTCTGTCCCCCTGTGTTCGGTGGGCGAGGCTCCTCATCGTCATCCTTGTTGGGCGACCCTTTCCCCGTGTGCTCGGTGTTTAACTTGCCGGCCTGTTTGAAGACCCAACAGCTTCTGTTGGTATGGTTAGCAGGCTTGTCAGGGGTGCCGTGAATCTGGCAAGGTCGATCGAGTATCCGGTCCAGGCTAGATGAGCCGTCCTTGTTTCTTTTGAATGGCCTCTTTCGTTGACCGGGCTTGAAGCCACTAAATCCGGTGTTGACCGTCGTGTCTTTGGCATTTTCAGTGTTGCTCTGACGCTTGTTTTTATTGCGTTGGGGCCTGCCATTTCTGTTCTTTGCTTTGGAAGTGCCAGGATCGCTAGTACTGTTGCTGCTACGGGCCAGCCAGCTATCTTCGCATGTGCAAAAGCGGGTCATGAGTGATGTGAGGGCTGCCATGGACTTCAGCTTTTCTTGGCCGAGGTGTCGGGCAAGACATTCATCGCGGATGCTGTGTTTGAAGGCTGCTAGAGCCTCGGCGTCCGGATAGTCGACAATTTGGTTCTTTTTTATTAGGAACCGTGTCCAGAATTTTCTGGCTGACTCTCCGGGCTGCTAGACTATGTGACTGAGGTCGTCGGCGTCCATAGGTCGGATATAGGTGCCCTGGAAGTTGTCTCTAAAGGCATCCTCCAGGTCTTCCCAGCTTCCAATGAAGTTTTCTGGGAGGCTGTTTAACCAGTGCCGAGCTGGTCCCTTGAGTTTGAGAGGGAGGTATTTGATGGCATGTAGATCATCACCGTGAGCCATGTGAATGTTGAGAAGGAAATCTTCAATCCATACTGCGGGATCTGTTGTGCCATCGTATGACCCGATGTTCACGGGTTTGAACCCTTCCGGGAACTGGTGCTCCATTACCTCATCGGTGAAGCATAGAGGGTGTGCGGCACCTCTATATCGGGCCACGTATCGACGTAGTACGGATGGAGTCCGTACGCGGTTTTTAGCCTGGGTGGAGTTGTGCTTATCGTGCCAGGCTTGATGGTCATCTTCTTGCACCGTGGCCCGCCCCCTTGATCCATATATTGATCTGGTCTGACCGGCTCTATTATCCAGGTCCTGTCATAGGTCGTAAGTGTATCCTGCAGCTGTTGTATCTCTACCTTTACGGCGGGGTGGTGCAGGCGGGTGTTCGGCTTGAGTTGCCGCTCTGTCCCGGCCACGTGGTGGTCAATTCCGTCGGCAGTGTTACGCATGGGTGGTATAGGATCTGGGGCCTCGTCAACAAACTGGGGTAGCAGCTTATGCTTGGGGTAGCTCTTGGTTGGGCGTTCGAGGCTGTATTCCTTGGCTGCCAACACGTCAGTCCATCTGTCATTGAGCAGATCTTGATCAGCTTGAAGCTGTTGTTGTTTATTTTTCAGGCTTCTTTCCATGGCTATTAGACGGTGCTTAAAGCGCTCTTGTTCGAAGGGTTCCTCTGGCACGATAAATTCTTTGTCACCGAGGCTCTCGTCTTCTTTGGAGATCTGTACGTAACTACCATCCCCCGAGCCTTCATTCCCGATGGGATCGTCGAGGTCGGCTTGCCCCTCCTCCCACTCATCATGTTCAGATTGTGGTTCGATAGGGGCTTCTTGGTCTTCGGTGTTATCTGGAGTGTTGTTGTTTCCGGTGCCGGTATTCCTGTCTTTTTCTCGACGCGGTTTAGAGCGGCGCCGCTGGCGACGATGCTTTGGTGGTGCCATAGGAGAATTATCCTCGACTGGGTCCTTCCCACCTTTGTCGTCATTCTCTTTGGGTTTGTCCACCATATATACGTCATATGTGGAGGTAGTCGTCCAGCGTCCGGTAAGTGGCGGGTTCTGGCATTGCTCTTATCCGGCATCGTTGTCCATGTCGTCGATGTCTTCGGAAGCATAATCAAGCATGTTGATCAAGTCCTCGAGAGTGGCTATGAAGTGGGTGGTGTGTGGGACGTAAAATTCCCCGCTCTCTGCCCCTAGTGCGGGCTGGGCGTAGTTCGGCAGTGATCCTTCTGTAATGGCAAGAGATCGCATTAAGTCCAGATCCTCGTTTAAGAGTGGGGTCTGGTCAGGAGAGAGAGAATCCGTGGAGCGGTGCGGGACAGGAGTTCCCTAGTCGAGCTCGTATGACACGGACCTCGAGATCGAGTTCGGAGCTGAGGTGCGGAGGTGAGTCCGGCTTGATGAGGATGGAGGGAGCCTAGAGTGGCTCCGGGGCGGCCATTGAAATGATTCCCTCCGTATCTCCGGTGTTGAGCTCTATGGTTGTGGAGAGTCCGGCGGGCTCAAAACTCCCGTCTTCAGACTCGGTGAGGAGTTCCGGATCCAAGGCCGGAGCTGCAGTTGAGGTCGCGAACCCTTGGAAGATCAAGTCTCCTCGGATGTCAGCAACGTAGTTTAGGTTTCTTAAACTGATCTGATGACCAGGGGCGTAGCTGTCGATCTGCTCTAGATGGCCAATTAAATTGGCGCGCAATGCGACCGCCGAATACGAAGATTTGGCCGGGGAGAAAAGTCTCCCTCAGGACGGAATTGTTGTGGATGGTTGATGGAGCCATCGAGCCTTCTAGTGACGACACAATGGAACTCTCAATGAAAGCACCAATGTCGGTGTCAAAACCGGCATATCTCGGGTAGGGGGTCCCGAACTATGCGTCTAAGGATCGAAGGTAACAAGGAGGCAGGGGACACAATCTTTACCCAGGTTCGGGCCCTCTTAATGGAGGTAATACCCTACTTCCTGCTTGATTGACTTTGATGAGTATAGGGGTTACAAGAGTTGATCTACCTCGAGATCGTAATTGCTAAACCCTATATGTCTAGCCTATATGATTATAATTCTCCCTATGGACTAAGCCCTCGGTTTATATAGACACCGGAGGGATAGGGTTATACAGAGTCGGTTACAGAGAAAGGAAGGTACATGATCCAAACGCTACGCTTGCCATCCACGCAAGGGAGAGTCCTATCCGGACACGGGGGAGGTCCTTCTACCTTGTATCTTCATGGCCCATCAATCCGGCCCATGTCACATAGGCCGACTCCTCGAGGACCCCATAGTCCAGGACTCCCTCAAGGGACACGGAGGAATGCCTCACACACGATGATAAACACCGAAAGGTTGAGGAAGGAATTTCAGGCTAGATCATGAAAATCTAGCCCGTAGTAGAACATGAGACCGCAGACGAAAGGATGAAGGGGAAACCCTAGTCCATGAAGAAAATGGGGGATGAACACTACCCTTTCGTTAGGCTCCGAAGTGGGAATGATCTGCTTTTTGGTAGGGAGCCGATGGACTATGTTCGTGGCCAGATACCCATCTTTGCGGAGCTCCTTGATGTTCTCCTCTGTAACAGAGGAGGCCATCCACTTGCCCTGCGCCACAGATCCGGACATGGCTAGGAGTGTTTGGTGGGGATGGACAAGATTGAGACTTGGGTGATGGAGCTCGAATGGCGGATAGGCTGAGGAGGAAGAAGGCGTGGGGTAAAAAGATGGATCTTTGTCTTCTTATAAAGGCAGTAGATATCAAGCGTCCCCTCTGGAGCCTTAAATCTCGCCTATTCCCAAGGGGACGTGTGAACGGGATGGTTGGATTACCCAAACCCTTGTTAATCAGAATCCCATGATAAGGGGACACAATCTCTGCTTTGACAAGGCGTGTCAATGGTCGTGCCTCGAAATGCAAAACTGGGTTGTAAAATGGTTCAGAATGCTAACAAGGCTAGGACGTAACGCCTCGCCGGAAAAATCTCCTATGGACGTGACTTATTTTGTTTCGAATATTTTTGCCCTTACAGCTTAAGGTTGTAATTGTTTAATAAGGCCGGATACAGCTGTTTTGCATGGAGGACTGCGTTGGAGTATTCGGAGAAGGAACCTGCCTTGCAATGCCGAAGACAATCTGCGCGCCGAACACATTGTCATTGAAGCCCGGTTCAGGGGCTACTGAGGGAGTCCTGGACTATGGGGTCCTCGGGGAGCCAGCCTATGTGGCATGGGCCGGACTGATGGGTTGTGAAGATACAAGATAGAAGGACCTCCCCCGTGTCCGAATGGGACTCTCCTTTGCGTGGATGGCAAGCTTGGCGTTCGCATCATGTACCTTCCTTTATCTGTAACCGACTCCGTACAACCCTAGATCCCTCCGATGTCTATATAAACCGGAGGGTTTAGTTCATAGAGGCAATCATAACCATATAGGCTAGACATCTATGGTTTAGCTATTACGATCTCGAGGTAGATCAACTCTTGTAACCCCTATATTCATCAAAGTCAATCAAGCAGGAAGTAGGGTATTACCTCCATTAAGAGGGCCTGAACCTGGGTAAACATCGTGTCCCCTGCCTCCTTGTTACCTTCGATCCTTAGACGCACAGTTCGGGACCCCCTAGCCGAGATCTGCCAGTTTTGACACCGACAGTGGTGGCTATGGCCGTGGTGGTGATCTTGGCCTTGGCGGCGGTCGTAGTGGAGGAATGTTTTCTTGGCTCAATGGACCATTGCCGTATGTGACTTACTATTATCTTGTTATTTATGTTGTCATTGTCATTTTGCATAGTGTGACTAACTATTATGTTGCCATTTTCGTAGGTATGGCAACAATGAAGGGGGTGGAGGACATGGAGGGGGGTGAGATGACGGGGTGGTGAGAGGAGGAATAAGAAGAAGAAGAAGAAGAAGAAGAAGAGAGGACCTTGCTCAACGCAATAGAGCACCGTGACCTTGTGGACCAAAATTGTGTGCTACTATGTGCTATGAGTCCTAAATGACTATGTGTTTTGGACAACTCTATGTGCTATAACTCCTTTATGTGTGTATGACTATGTGATTTGGACTACTCTATGTGCTATGTCTCCTTTATGCGTTTTGGACTACTATATGTGATATCACTTATGATTATGTGACATCTATGCGAACCACAAAACATAAAAAGCAATTGGTATTTGAAATCAGTAGACAGTGCAGCGCCCAGCTGTTGGGCGCTGCACCTTGACTTAGAATATTTTTGGCAAGAAAAGCTACTGGCACCGTTTTATTTCTCTCTGGGCTGGCATGTCCAGATGTGCAGTGCAGGCGCTGCACATCTGGACATGCCAGTCCAGAGAGCAACATAACGTTTCCAGTAGCTATTTGAGCCAAAAAATCCCTAAGTCAGGGTGCAGCGCCCAGAGCTATTGGAAACGTTCTATTGCTCTCTGGACTGGCATGTCCAGATGTGCAACACCTAAGGGAGAGGCGCTGCACTATCTAGTGCAGCGCCTGTCCCTTAGGCGTTGCACATCTGGACATGCCAGTCCAGAGAGCAACAGAACGGTGCCAACGGCTATTCGAGCAGTGTCGCACCCAAGGGCTAGGCGCCGCACATGTTAATGTGCAGCGCCTAGACCTTAGGCGCTACACATATGGACATCACTTAGGCTGCACCCACCCCCTCCCACACACACCCACCCCACACACAAACCCGAAGCTCAATGCCTCCCCTCTGCCCTCATCTCTCCCCCTCTCAAATCCTTCTCCAATCCGGAGATTTTGTCTGTGGATATCAAAGCCAACCCCTCCCTTAAGGTAATCTCCTCCGATCCCCTCATTTTCATCCAAATGAATTCTCACATTACCGCAAATCCTGCTAGTTTGGGGAAACCCTAGTTGTTGATTGGATTTGAAAAATTGTGTGGAAATTTGCTGGGAAACCCTAGTTTTGGCTAGGGCTAGGCATTTGAATGTGTTCATGCATTTACCTATGCACATGTCAATGTGTTGAACTTTGTGGGGAAACCCTAGTTTTGTAGGCATGGCTCCATCTGGTTCCATGACGAGGCCACCGTGTGCTAACCAAGAAGACATGCCGAACAAGTGGGAGGACGCATCTTTGGACAAGGTGAAGGAGAAAGATGTCAACATCCCGCCATGTTGGTGTGGAGATGTTTGCAAGGTGAAGGTGAACACCAACCGAAAGAAGTCATGGATGGAAGGGCGGATATATTTTGTATACCTAAACTATGCTTATGACCGTGCGCTTCCAACTAACGCCTATGACCAACCACCGGTAAGCTCGAGAAGTAAAATGTTACTCTCAAATGTGTGTCAACACTAACAAAAAATTTGTATGCAATCACCGCCTCCTCTATGCAAGTACTTCACGTGGATAGATCATGAAGTGTGACAAGATGTTCAAAAGGACCAATATCAAGATTGTCTTAGGCGCTAGCGGCGGTTCGAAGAGGCTTGGAGGAAGAGCATCGTAAAAAGGAGAAGATGGAGCGAAAGAAACGAGAGGAGGAGAGGGCACGCCAAGCGAAACTTGCTCGTGAGGAGGAGAGGGCAAGAAAGCTTGCAAAGGCTCGTGAGGCGCAAGAGTAGGATTTGGCACGTGACTAGAAGGGGAAATGGCCTCGCTCTACTCAGTAGGGACTTCGCTTCGGTGCACTCGTCATGGAGCCGGATGTATCCATGCCGTATTTGTCATGAACTATCTTCTAGGGCAAGATGCCATTTGTCGTCAACTATGTCGTAGTAGGCATTTGTCATTTCTAATGAATGTGTCGTGAACTTGTGAGGTTATGTGATATATTGGTGAACTCTTAGTAGTGTGCTACTTGTGTTTGTGAACTTCTAGTAATGTTTGAATTGTCTTAAGTGATGAACTCATCGGGCATATTACTTGTGTTTGTTCAAATTGTTGTGATGCTCAAGTTATTGTAAGTGTTGTGATGTTCAAGTGAATTGAAATTGTTGTCAACTCTGTTTTTGCAGTTTTGCAGTAAACAACAGTGCAGCGCCCATAGGACAGGCACTGCACTATACAGTGCAGCGCCCAAGACTGAAGCGTCACACTGTATTAGATACCAAACTCCGCAAGATATGTAACATGAACAAGTGTATAAGATACCAAACTCCGCAAGATATGTAACATGGACACACCTGAGTGCGATATGTACCTTGAGAAATTTTCATAGTGGACCTTCATCATTGCCTTCTCCAATCGGTGTCTTCTGTCTTCTCAAGAATAGACTGGCTTTCATCAGCTGATTTCTTGATCTTGTTGAGCCGCGGATGAGAACGAAGTAACACGTTGGCCATTCAAACATGTGTAATATGGCCAACGGGAAAGTAAAGAAGGGAACACTTTACCACATAGTTAATCATCAGAACAGTAGGGACTAGTATCTTAGGCTTGAGCTTCCTTAGAACTTGTCCTTCTTCATCTTCCTCCTCAGCAACCTCAGGCACTGGGGCCTTGTTCTTCTCAGCAGCTGGAATACTCCTGGTATTCCTCTTTGGTGCAGACTTGGCCTTGGGGGCAGCTTTGGGTGCTTCCTTGGGCTTAGATGTTGCAACCCCTGATCTAATAGCATCACCCATAAGCTTTGGTGCCTTTGGTGCTGGTGCAGCAAGCTCTTCTTCTTCCATCATGGAAGGTTGACCAACAACTCTGGCCATGGTCTTCTTGACCCTTTCCTTCCTCTTCTTGCCTTCAGCAGCTGGCTCTTTGGAATCAGGCTTTTCAGGCAGTTGAGTTGATGCTCTGGCCTTGGACATTGGTTGTCTTCCTGCAGGCCTTTTGATCTTCATGCCTGGCTTTGTATCCTTTGCTGAGCCATATTCCTTCTTGAGCACCACTTTCTTGGAAGTAGCCTCATCTTCTTCAGCTTTGTAGTCCTCATCTTCTGAGTCTGAGGTTCTCTTTCTCCTTTGCCTGGTAGCAGCCTTAGGCAGGTTGCTGGGAGTGCTTCTGCTCCCTTCATCTGAAGTGCTAGAGGGACTAGTGCCCTCACTCATGTGAATCTGCTCTGCTGATCTGTTCTGGCTGTCACTCTGGTCTGACATGCTGCAAAAACTGACTGCTGACCCTGTAAAGAGTTATAGATGAGATAGAGGGGATGAGCATCACAAAATGCAGAGATTTTTGCAAAAGAATGATTCAAAAATTCAGTTTTAGTTTTCCACAGAAAGCATTTCGGATCAACCGATTTTCAAACTCGGTGATACCGAAGCAGTTTTTGGAACCTAAACTGGTGAACTCGGTTGGACCGAGTCACAGTTTGGTGGCACCGAGACTGCTAGGGTTTCAAAGAATCCTAAAATCGGTTGCACCGATTAGTAATTCTCGGTCAGACCGAGAGTCACTAGTGCAATGGCATATGCCAAATCGGTGAGACCGATTTTTTCAACTCGGTGGGTCCGAGATGGTTTCGGTGGAAACCTAACCCTAAAAATTTGAATCTAATCCACTCTACAGACTACTTTAGCTGGATAGGATTGTTTCAATCGTGGCAAGAATCAATAAGAGTACAATGTGCTAGGAATCAGATGTGGATAGCACAAAGATTGAGTCCATACCCTAGTGCGGCGATGAACTCGCTACGGCGGCAACGGTGGATTTGAGTTCTGTTGACGGCGGCGGAGACCAGCGATAGGGGGCGGATGGCGACGAGGAGACGATCCGGAGACCTTCGATGGCAGAGCGAGCTATTGCGCGGGCGAAGGGGTTCGGAGAACTTTCCAAAATTTTGCCTGTGACTATATATAGCCCGACCCTGTCGGTGTGACCGAGTGGAACAAATCGATGGCACCGAGATGCATAACTGTGTTCAGTTACAGCAACTCGGTGTGACCGAAAAGTTCAAATCGGTTGCACCGAGATTGAAAACTCAGATCAACTTAATGATCTCGGTAGGACCGAAATGGAGGAATTGGTCACACCGAGAATCACAAAGAGGTTTTGGAAGTTTAAGTCTCTAACGAATCGGGGACTCCGAGTGCTCCTCACACAGAGTGGTTCGAATCTGACTTGATCAAATTTTATGATGTAGCATGAATAGAGTTTGAGACGAGAAAATCATTGATAGCTAGAGAAGGTTCTTAGGCATTCTTGTCCATCCACTTGGCCAAAAGAAGAAAGAATCAAACAATCAAAACAACAAGTGGATGTCCTTGAATGAGTAAAATATGCACCAACATGCTCACACAATAAGTTAGCAAATGAAATACGTGGCAAAACATGCACAACCAATTCTAGCATCTATCAAACAATTGGCGATGACTAGGTCATATATATATGAGTATATTGACTTAGGAGTCAAATGAGAACATTTGATCATAGGTCATACTCATCATTTAAGCTCAAGTGGGGTTACCACTTTTACATAATGCATTGATGTGTTCACACCATTAGAGTTGCTTTGACTCAATTTTTTGAGTTAAGCTCCCCCTAGATGTGAGATCCCCCCTTTAGAGGGATGAACTAACCTTGGGTTTTGTCGATGATGACTTCATGTAGGTGTTGAAGATGTGGATGCTCAATGTTGATGTAGATCATTTGGAGCAATTCTTTGGAGTGAGTTGCACTTTCAACTTACCTACATGGGTTAGTCCCACAAGGAACAAACAAGAATATCCATAGACATAGAGTGATGCACACACAAGATGATGTCCATGAAAACATTAGGTTACCTTGTCCCTTGCCTTACCAACATGAGGGTTTGTGACTCCTTGAACTAGTGCAAGATGTGGAAGTTGATTGCACTTGTCCTTGCCATAAAGATATGAATGAAGAATGTTGGCGGAGTCACCCTCAAGAACTCTCTAGTTCTTCTTCTTCGGGATCCACATCATCTTGATGGGAATCCTTGGAGTTGTGGTTGTACTTGATGAAGTAGAACTTGACGTAGTCTTGGGAATCCACTTGACCGAGACCTTAGGTGCTTCTTCAAATGCATCAATCTCTTCTTGAAGCTTATCCTTGCCTTTGTTCTTGTGGTCTTGTGGTGGAAGATCATCTTGAGCTTGTGTTCCCTTGAAGGAAGTAGGATCATACTTCTCTTGTTGAGGAACAAACTTCGTCTTGGGGTATTGATCTTCTTCCCACTCAACTCCATTGGCATTGAACTTTCGTTCAAAACCAACACCTTGATTCTTCCGGTGTCTTCCTTGCTTGCGTACAATTTCCTCGAATTGCTTACTCCCGGCAAGGCTCTTGTAAACACCTTTCTCTATAATTCCCTTCAATAAGCTATTTTCTTTCTCAAGTGTAACTTGGCTAAGAGAATCATTAGTGGAATCAAGAGAACTACTAGAAGCAACAATATTGGATTTAACATTATTACTATTGTTACTACTAGAGGAAGTATATTTCTTGTACTTGTTACTAGACTTGACTTGAGGCATGTAAGTAGATAAGAGTAAACGCTTGGCGATGTAAGAAGAACTTTTCTTACGGAGATCATCATTGATTGCTTTTAAGAACTCATGCTCTTGCTCAAGATTGAGCTTTTCAAAGCGTAACTTCTCATGAGCCCTTAAAAGTTCTCGATGATCTTCGAAGATAGTTTCATGAGCCAACTTTAGAGTATTTAGTTCTTTAGTTAGAAGCTCAATTTTCTCCTTATCATTGTCATTCATTTGATTAGCATGATTAATTGACGTTTCATCATAGTATTCATCACTAGAGTTGTCAACAAGTAAATCATCATCCACAAGCAAGTCATCTTCATCACTATTGAAATCAACATACTCAGGATGTGTTACCTTTGGACCTTTGGCCATGAAGCATCTTCCAATTCCTTCATTTGGTGAATCAAATATGTCGTAGGAGTTGGTTGACACAAGTGCTAGTCCGGCAACACCTTCATCTTGAGTATATTCGGAGTCGGAGTGATAGCTTCTCTCGGAGTGATTGTCGGAGTCGGAGCCGGATACCCATTCACCAACATGAGCTTGATGCCTTCGTTTTGTGTAGCTCCTTGATGACTTGTCCTTCCTTTCTGAATCCTTGCTTCTACGTGAGGGTCTTCGTTCATAACGATCATCTCTACTCCTCCTCTCTCTTGGTGGTGATTCTTCTCTTTTGCTTCTTCTTTTTGGAGAATCTTCTCTTCTTTTGTAGGGTGCCGTACACTCATTGGAGTAGTGTCCAGGCCTCCCACAATTGTAGCAATTGCGCTCTTGACTAGAAGATCTTTTGTCATGATAAGACCTTGACTTGGAGCTTCTTTCTTTGCTTCTACTCTTGTAGAATTTGTTGAAGTTCTTCACCATTAAGCTCAATTCTTCATTGAAGGTTTGTTTCTCACTTTATGATGTGGGGGCTTCACTTGAGGCTTTGTAAGCACCACTTGACTTGTTGTGAAGTTCCTCCTTATCCTTGAGTGACATCTCATGAGCAACAATACTTCCAATGACTTCCGTTGGCTTGAGATCTTTGTAGTTTGGCATCATTTGAATCAATGTGCACACGGTATCATACTTTCCATCCAATGCTCTTAGGATCTTATTGATGATGAATCTGTCGGTCATCTCTTCACTCCCTAAGCCAGCAATCTCATTTGTGATAAGTGCAAGCCTAGAGTACATTTCAGCGACACCTTCACCATCCTTCATTTTGAACTTGTCAAGCTGACTTTGGAGCACATCCAACTTGGATTCCTTGACGGATTCGGTACCTTCATGCATATCAATCAAAGTATCCCAAATTTCCTTTGCATTCTCAAGACGGCTGATTTTGTTGAATTCTTCGAGGCACAATCCGTTGAAGATGATATCACAAGCTTGAGCGTTGTATTGCAGCATCTTCAATTCTTCTGCATTTGCTTCATGGTTCGGTTCTCTCCCATCAAAGAATTCACCTTGCAAGCCAATACAAATAATTGCCCAAACGGCGGGGTTATGTCCGAGAATATGCATTTTCATCTTATGCTTCCAACTAGCAAAATTAGTACCATCAAAGTAAGGACCTCTACGGTGATAATTTCCCTCGCTAGACGCCATACTCTCCTAGGTTGTGAAATCAAGGCTATGACCACCAAAAGCTATGGAAATCAAAGCAAATGGAGACCAAAGCTCTGATACCACTTGTAGTACCTTGAAGTATGTCTAGAGGGGGTGATTAGACTACTTGACCAATTAAAAACTTAACCTTTTCCCAATTGTAGAGTTTGGCAAATTTTAGCTATCTTAGGACAAGTCAAGCAATCATCACACAAATCAAGCAAGCATGCAAAGAGTATATAGGCAGCGGAAATTAAAGCATGCAACTTGCAAGAAAGTAAAGGGAAGGGTTTGGAGGATTCAAACACAAATGGAGACACGGATGTTTTTGGCGTGGTTCCGATAGGTGGTGCTATCGTACATCCACGTTGATGGAGACTTCAACCCACGAAGGGTAACGGCTGCGCGAGTCCACGGAGGGCTCCACCCATGAAGGGTCCATGAAGAAGCAACCTTGTCTATCCCACCATGGCCGTCGCCCACGAAGGACTTGCCTCACTAGCAGTAGATCTTCACGAAGTAGGCGATCTCCTTGCCCTTACAAACTCCTTGGTTCAACTCCCCAATCTTGTCGGAGGCTCCCAAATGACACCTAGCCAATCTAGGAGACACCACTCTCCAAGAAGTAACAAATGGTGCATTGATGATGAACTCCTTGCTCTTGTGCTTCAAATGATAGTCTCCCCAACACTCAACTCTCTCACATAGGATTTGGATCTGGTGGAAAGAGGGTTTGAGTGGAAAGAAACTTGGGGAAGGCTAGAGATCAAGATTCATATGGTAGGAATGGAATATCTTGGCCTCAACACATGAGTAGGTGGTTCTCTCTCAGAAATGGTAAGTTGGAAGTGTAGGTTTAGTCTGATGGCTCTCTCCATGAATGAAGAGGAGGTGGAGGGGTATATATAGCCTCCACACAAAATCTAACCGTTACACACAATTTACCCAACTCGGTGGGACCGATTCAACAGACTCGATCGGACCGATTTAGTAAACCTAGTGACCGTTAATGATTTTCGGTGGGACTGACATGCATCTCGGTGAGACCGATTCGGTTAGGGTTAGGGCATAACGTAATCTCGGTAAGACCGATTACCCAAACTCAATGAAACCGATTTTGGTAATAAGCTTTCCAGAGAGTTGGTCAGGTAAACTCGGTGGGACCGATTTGCTCTTTTCGGTGAGACCGAAATGTTACAAAAGGGAAACAGAGAGTTTACATTGCAATCTCGGTGGGACCGATCGCTCACTTCGGTTAGACCGAAACGTTATGAAGGGAAACAAAGAGATTACAATCCCATCTCGGTGAAACCAAGATCCCTATTGGTAAGACCATTTGCTTAGGGTTTGTGGCAGTGGCTATGACTTTTGGAATCGGTGGCGCCGGATTGGAAGAATCGGTGTGACCGATTTTGGCTTTGGGTTTAGGTCATTTGTGGATGTGGGAAAGTAGCTGAGGATTTTGGAGCATATCACAAAGCACATGAAGCAAGAGGCTCATTAAGCAACACCTCATCCCTCCTTGATAGTATTGGCTTTTCCTATAGACTCAATGTGATCTTGGATCACTAAAATATAAAAATGAAGAGTCTTGAGCTTTTGAGCTTGAGCCAATCCTTTGTCCTTAGTATTTTGAGGGATCCACTTTCATCATCCATGCCATGCCATTCATTGAGCTTTCCTGAAATAATAGTCTTGGAATAGCATTATCTCAATGAGCTATATGTTGTTATGAATTACCAAAACCACCTAGGGATAGTTGCACTTTCATCCGTGTCCACCAATTCCGGCGGGTGAGGCTGGAATAGAGCAAACTGACGATACACGCGATGTGGCAAATGAAACTCAACCGCCCAGTTGCATATCAGTGGGCACGGCATAAGCCAAATATCCCTATCCCGCAAGCACATCGGGGTGATGACAAACTCCTTGGTGTACCCAATTCTATCATTGGCGCCATATGGCTGCCATACCACCTATGAAATAGGGCAACAACGCAACATTGATGACAATTTTTCAGGCAATCATGAGAAATGGCTGAAGTAATGTCCTCATTACCTGCTCAGGCGTAATTGTGTCCAACTCGGCAATGTACTTTTGGTACATGAGATTGACATCGTTTGTCATCTCGGATACCACATCCCACTTGTAAGCCCAAGTGGGGCGCCGTAATTCACCATCTTCAACCCAAGGATTAAACTTGACGCTCTTCGGGCGTCCAACAGGCATACGCTCCCAGCTCCATACAGAAAGTAGAAGCATATTACCACCAATGCATGCACTATCTGTGATCCTGCAACACGCATCGTCCAGCTGCATATGAAAGAAAACAATGTTAACTTGACAGCAAGGTTGCATTGTTAATGAAGAAATGACTTGATAACAAAACAAACCAACTACCTGTCGGTACAAGTAGGCAAGAGTCGCTGAACCCCAACTCCATCCGCTATCGAAGATGGTCAACACCTTCAGCCACATCCATGGAGCGTCCTTGCCTGTGGAGTCAGGAAACAAAGTCCTCGAGACAAGGTACCACATATAGACACGAGCATGCATCCGCAGGGCAATGCACAAAGTTGCTTTAAATCCACGTGAAAGCAGCTCCGTCTACTTTCCTTTCCTTCTTCTTCTTCTCTTCTCCCTCCTCTACATCAGCCTTAGCCTCGATAGGAGCCATACCGATAAGAGCAGTCATCTGCTGGCGCCACCCATCAGAATCGGTGCTCATAAAGAGAGGCCTCCCGTCGATAGGAGGCCCGGTGATCAAGGCGACATCCTCGAGTGTCACGGTCATCTCCCCAATCCGAAGATGGAAATTGTGCGTCTCCGGCCTCCACCGATCAGCAAGAGAGGACACCAGTGGAGCGTTGAGGTTCGGCGTGGACCGGCTGACCAACTGAATCCACGGGCGGAGTCCTGCTTGCTGGATGTAGGGTGTGTACCTCTCATCTTAGGGCATGGCAGGACCAGAGACCCCGTGATACTGAATCTTCAGAGGTACAAGCTTCTGCAAAAAAACAAGTAATAACAAATCTTAGGGCATGTCAATTTCAACTAAAGGCAAATTTGCAAAATATTTAGATTACTCATTATTACCATCTCCTTCTCGCGCATCATGTAGGCCCGGTGTCGTGTGTCATAGGCATCGTCGAGAAGCCAAACCATCCCTACAAAGTTCAAACAATAAACATATATGAGTTCATCTCAAATATCGGTATACACTAAACATCTCATATGTGTTCATCTAAACATCTCATATGTATTCATCTACAAGAATCTCAACATCTCCTTCTCACACAATGAATAAATGATTGTAAATTCTCATATATATCTCGTATGTCATATGTGTTCAAATAAACTCAACATCTCATATTTCAAATAAACTCAACATCTAATATATATCTAAAAAACTAAACATCTCATATACTCCTACAAAACTCAAACATCTCATAATTATCTACTAAACTAGGCATCTCATATATATCTAAAAAATATAAACAATCTAGGTTTCACTAAAAAGATTCATATATTGTGAACTAATGAACAATACTAGGATAGTACCACTATGACTACACATCCTCCATCACAACACCAAATCTTGGACAAATAAAGATCCAAACCAAGCAAATCAAGGGTTCCACCCAATCTTGGACAAATCTCTAAAATGACAACGAATTTACGGAGGAAAAGAAAGGGAACGGAGGAGTTTACCTAGTAGGAGGGATTGGAGATCGAATCCACGGATAAAATCTTCAGATCTGAGAGGGGTGGGGGGGGGGGGTCCGATGGGGGCGCCGCCGCTGCTCTCTGTCCTACCTGGGAGAGGAGGAAGAACTGCTTGGGAGGGCTGGGCCGATGCGCTTAAGTCACTGTGCAACGCCTAAGCGCTAGGCGTTGCATATTACAGGTGTGGCGCCTATGGCTTAGGCGCTGCACGGCTGGCTGTGGGGCCGCACCTGGCCCCAGGCTGCCACGCTGGCCAGAAATGCGACACCTAAGCCAAAGACGCTGCATGGTGAAGTGCAACGCCGACTGTCAGGCGCCACACAAAACGGTCAGTTTATGAACTTTTTACAAAAGCAGTTCAAATCTTGAATTGATTTTGTCTTCAGGTCAAATATGTATTTTTTGCCGATCTCAACACCACCGGCCAGCAGGAGAGGAAAACGATACTCTTCGTTATCCGTCCACGTAGGCTCCAGCACCGCAGAGCACATGATTGGTCCGCCGCTATATACGCACCTCACAAATAAAGCAGGCGGACCAATCAAGTGCTCTGCGGTCGGGGCCAGATCGAGCGCCGGGGCCGGACGGTTTCAGCGCGCTGTTTTATCAGAAGGCTTGGTCAGTTATTAAAAGCGACGTCATGGCGGCGCTAACCAAGCTCGCCGTTGGAGATAGTAGAGGGTTCACAAAAATGAACCGTGCGCTAATTGTGTTGATCCCGAAGAAACCGGAGGCAATGGAGGTAGGGCACTTCCGACCGATCAGTCTACCGCACAGTTTCTCCAAGCTTTTTGCCAAGCTGTTGGCTAACAGAGTACTTCCACGCATGGCCGACTTGGTGGGAGTGAATCAGTCTGCGTTTATCAAGGGAAGAAGCCTTCATGATAACTACCTGCTTGTGAGGCAAGTGGCGATGAAGATTCGGGCCAGGAAGAATCATGGTGTCTTCCTCAAGTTGGATATCACGAGAGCTTTCGACTCACTCTCATGGCCATTTCTGTTTGAAGTGTTGCGAGCTAAAGGGTTCGGTCCACACTGTCTTGCGAGGATGGCAGCCCTTCTCATGACTGCAAGCACGCGGGTGCTGGTCAATGGTGTTCCTGGGAGGAGAATTTGGCATGCTAAAGGACTAAGGCAAGGGGATCCGGTCTCTCCGCTTCTGTTCGTGATTGCTATGGAGGCGCTAACGGCGACCGTGGTAAAAGCCACACAGGAGGGCGTGTTGAGCAGCTACACGGGCATCTCGGCTATGCAAAGACCGTCCATCTATGCGGATGATGTCGCCCTCTTTGTGCGACCATCCACACTGGAGCTGGAGTTTGTCAGGAGAGTGCTGGACATCTTTGGAGAAGCCTCGGGGCTCAAGATCAATTACAGGAAATCCTCGGCTATCCTCATTACAGATGACTCAGATGACAGAAGTAGAGTGGAGAGTCTGTTGCAATGCACCATGGGTCAATTCCCTTGTAAATACCTCGGCTTACAGTTGGCGGTGAAGAAGCTTACAAAGGTGCAGTGGCAGCCGTTGCTTGATCAGGTGAGGCACTTCATCCCCGCATGGCAGAGAGGCCTCATGCAACGCTCGGGGAGGCTGGTTCTGGTGAAGTCGGTGGTGGCGGCAAGGCCGGTCCATCATCTTCTGGTTATGAAGGCGCCTGCTTGGGTCCTTGAGGACATGGACAGTTGGATGAGAGCCTTTTTCTGGGCTGGGAAAGACAAGGTCCATAGGGGTCAATGCTTAGTTGCATGGAACACTATATGCAAGCCCCTGGTCTATGGTGGTCTCGGGGTGAAAAATCTTCAACTTCAAGCACTCGCACTAAGAGTGAGATGGGAATGGCTAAGGCGGACCGACCAACTCCGGCCTTGGCAAGGGTTGCATATGATGGTGGATGAGGATGCGAGGAGGGTTTTTGAAAGTTTGGTGAGCATTACGGTCGGTAAAGGGGACAAGGTCCTGTTCTGGCGAGACAGGTGGATACATGGATTCGCCGTCAAAGACATCGCGCCCACGCTGTTCCAAGGAGTGAGCGTCAAAGTAAGGAACACCAGGACGGTTGCTCAGGCCATTCAGGGAGAGAGTTGGACACTGGACGTGCAGCTCCAGTTCTCGTTTGGTGCGCTTTTGCAAGCCATGCATCTGAGGCATGCAGTTGCATCGGTGCCAAGAGACGAGCAGGAGGAGGATCGATTTGCCTGGCCACACGATCGCTCGGGTGCATACACGGCGAAATCCACTTACACCCAGCTGTGTCAGGGTGGGTTGCGTTCCCCCACGGCAAATGGGACCTGGCGCAGCTGGGCGCCGCTCAAGTGCAAAATTTTCGCTTGGTTGGCTGTGCAGCACAGATTGTGGACGTCGGATAGAAGGGCGCGGCATGGCCTGCAGGACACACCCTCGCCTTGCTACACGTGCCTGCAGGACGAGGATAACGCGGAGCATATTCTGGTGCAATGCGTCTACGCGCGCGAGGTTTGGCATATGTGCCTGGATTCAATGCACTTGAGTGTGGAGGCTCCTCTAGCGAGTGACACTTTCGCTGAATGGTGGTTGAGAGCTAGAGCCACTTTTCATGGCAAGGAGAGGAGGGGCTACGATACATTCGTCATCGAGACAGCGTGGTCCCTTTGGAAACAGAGGAACGCACGGGTCTTCCATTGACCGGAGCAAGTTAAGGGACCTAGAGAACTAGCTAGTTGGATTCTCGATGAATTACAAGAGCTGATTCGAGCAGGTGTAGGAGTCGGAGGTCTAGATAGGTTTGTGAGGAGTTGACCTCAGCCCAGTGTTCGGTGTGGTGTTGCCAGTGACGGATGTTCGCATCTGTCGCAGGTGTTTTGTAATTATATATTCTCTCTTCTATAAAAATATGGTACGCCATTGGCGTACTCTCAAAAAAATAAAAAAATAAAGCAGGCATGCACATCGGGCGACCATGCAAGTGACGCTCTCTATCTCCTTGTTGTGGCAGCTAGCACGTCGAGTTGCTGTCAGCTAGACTGAATCAGTTCTTTAATAAGCTAGCTGATCGCGGCTGGTCTAATTTGTCCTTGTATCCGAATTTTGTAGAACATCTGATTTGTATGGATATCAGTATGCCTTTTAGGTGTTTGCTTTAGATGCATATGGTGTTTTCTTAAGATCACACAACTGATTAGTACTAGAATCCAAGTTTGGGATTATGTGATGCAAGTGTGTAGAGTTTTCACTTTTTAAGGAAATTTGTGTGACATTGCATGAATAGCCGTGTGCGACAAATAGAGGTCGGACTGCCTGCGAGCTCGCCAGAGGTGCGCGAGGGGGACGGCGACCGGACGATGGAGGACGCGTCCAACAACAAGCCCGCGCCCGCACCCTTGCCGGTTGTCGGCTTCACCATGGCACGGGCGCACTACGAGGCCGTCATGGGAGACTCTGCGTTTCAGATGTGGCCGGAGGAACAGCAGTACAACCTCTGGCTCCTTGAGCAGCACCGGCTCGTAGAGGGACAAATTCGCGGAGAGCAGGCGAGCGAGTAGGCCGTGACCGCCGTGGCAGCATACGATATAAAAATTCGCTTGCATTGCCCGCACCATCCGCCGCGAGCGTTGGCAACTTCGCGTCATTGACGTGAAGCGCGATCTTCTATCCGAGCAGATCGCGGCGGACGCGGATGTGGAGGTGGCGCATGCGACTAGGTAGGGGACGCTACGTCCACCATCATCATCGGCTCCTCGTTCGCACCTGCCTGCAACGACTGGGAGGCGGCGCATGCGACCAGGTAGGGGATGCTACGTCCACCATCATCATCGGCTCCTCGTTCGCGCCCGCCTGCAACGACTGGGAGGCGTGGCCATCTAGGTCAATCATCGATCTCAGCTCCACCGCAACACCGACCACTAGGCGGTAGACTCTGGTTAGGAAGAGTAGGAGGCGGGAGACGAACGTGGGCGCGTCCGCGTCCGTGCCACATGTCTTGCTCTTCCTCTCTAGACATGAAGAAGAACAGTATGTGGAACCCGGACGTCTCCAGGGCCGGCGAAAATTTAGACAAGGAAGTTTTGCTATGTCCGCTTTTGTTTAATGAACTATGTCAAACTTTTCATGATTTGATCCAGATTAAATAAAAATTGTATGGTTTGCATGCAATTTGTCTCGTTTGTTCAAGTTCCGTTCGAAATGTGCCTAAATTTGTCTCTTTTGTTTAAGTTCCGTTCGAAATGTGCCCCCGGACGGGTGGTGTACAGGTTGGATGGCCGGCTTCTGTATCAATATTTGTAGACATATATTGTGTTCGTTTTAAAGGACAACGTTGAAGATGCTCTAATTTTCCCTCTGTCCACCACCAAACCCTGTATTTCCTCTGATTTGCAGGGGTATACCCCACACGAAATTTTCTTTACTGGATCCGCCGTCAGGCAAAACAAACCAGGCGGAGTGTCAAAGCAATCCCAGGCCTAGACAATTCCTCCCCTCCCGGCGTGATTAGCGCTCTGGCCGGTGCCCTGTCAACGTGAACAGTTCTACCATTTGCGTGTGACTAGGCGAAAACCTCTACGCTGCACTCGTAGAACGTGAATGCAGCCGTATACACTTGAACTGTGTCCCGTGGCATCTGATATCCACACCACCGGCCGGCAGGAGAGGAAAACGATACTCTGCGTTATCCGTCCACGTAGGCTCCAGCACCGCAGAGCACATGATCCGCCGCTATATACGCACCCCACAAATAAAAGCACGCATGCACATCGAGCGAACTAAGTGACGCTTTGAATTTCCTTGTTGGGGCAGCTAGCACGCCGAGTTGCTGTCCGCTGGACTGAATCAGTTCTTTAATAAGCTAGCTGATCGCGTTGGTCTAACTTGTCCTTCTATCCTAATTTTGTACTCCCTCCGTTTTAAAATAGATGACCCAACTTTAAACTAACTTTAGTATAAAGTTGCGTAATCTATTTTGAAACTGAGGGAGTACAGTACAACATCTGACTTGTATGGGTATCACTGCACGCCTCGTGGCCTTTTAGGTGTTTGCTCTAGATGCATGGTGTTTTCTTAAGATCACACAACTGATTAGTACTAGAGTCCAAGCTTGGGATTATGATGCAAGTGTGTAAAGTTTTCACTGTTAAGGAGATTTGCGTGACAATACATAAATGGGATTTGCATCAGTGTCCTGCTGCGTGGGGGTGGGGGGCTTACCTTGTGGTCAAGTTACAGTATTATGTTCGGAAGCGCAGCAGGTTCCAAATTCTCTAACCTCTGTAAACCATCGTAGAATGGAGTGCGTAGCTGCTTTTCTATGAAATTCATATCCGAAGACTAGTATATCAATATTTCATACACACACCGAGCAAGGCGCAGTTTGAAAGCCAAAATATCATACATCAAACAACTCTTATACTCCCTCCGTTCCTAAATATTTGTCTTCCTAGAGATTTCAACAAGTGACTACTCTCCATTTCAAATTACTCGTCATGGTTTTAGTTCAAATTTGAACTAAAACCACGACGATTAATTTGGAACGGAGGAAGTACATACGAAGCAAAACGAGTGAATCTACACTCTAAAATATGCCTACATACATCTGTATATGATAGTCCATTTGAAATGTCTACAAAGACAAATATTTAGGAACGGAAGGAGTAGTTTTGAAAAAGGAACATGTACTACTACGTACATTTATTGAACTTGCAACAAGATGGAGAAAGACCTTCATGTAACGGACCCCATCACGATCACGCTTGCACCATGGATAATGGTTCACTACACACGTGCTAAGCTGCAAGCAGAGGATTGATCACATGACCGACGAATAGCACCACACCGGTCATGTCTTCTCGTATCACGAAGAGGAAAGGGTGATCCGCGACAAAATCCACCTTCATGGGAGGAACTGGTGGAAGCGATTTACACATGACTACCGCAACAGTTGTTGCGGCAGCCTCAGTTCCTTCTTCATTCACTTCTACGAAAGATTTGTGGAATATAGATGAGACACACAAACTCTGTCCTAATGGGGCATCGACCATTTCCGAAAGATCTGCTTCTGTGCTGAATGGGAGTTGGAGGCCCAAACTCTTGAACAATTTGGACGCTTCAAAATCAAATGATATCTTGAACTTAGGGATCTTGAATTGCCCGACTGGAACCGCTCGAGCAGGGATATGCTTCTCCAGAAACTCTGGCTCAGAGGTCAACTTTTCTGCCAAGCTCCAAAGGCCATCTTGTGCTTTTGGAAGAAGTATGTACATGGAGAACTGCCTCTTGTCCCCGCCTTGCTCGTAAGGAAGCTTAAGTACCTTCAAGTTTTCAAAACACGAAATATATTGGTTCTTTCTACTAGACATGAATGGTGCTTTTATTGATGTCTTGTCAAGAAGGTGGAAATTATCATCTTTGGTGCCTTATGCATGAAATTTCTGAACCCAAGTTCCTTTGAAACACAATGCATTCCCAAGAACCAGTCTCGTATCAGACTCAATGGACCCCGTAGGAAGCATCTCTTTGATGAGACCCGATGTGACTTGGTCAACCCATGAGTTCACTTGACCAACCACTTCAGCAGCCTATACCAAGACAAAAATACATAATTATTTAGTACAGTTGTCGTAACCGCAATAAATAATCTAGTTATTGTCTTTGAAATGACCAAAAGACATAAGTTACAAGATTATGTAAAGAATAAGTGCTAAATTTCCAACATAATACTAATAGTCTTTGCACAGTTCCATCTATTAGAAATTCCCTGTCATCAAATTGTTTAGGTGAGCTAATACTTCTGAAAGGCACCTTTGCTCATAAAAATAACATGCTATGTATCTCTAAGTTAAGCTGATTAATTAGCAGGGCGTCGCACACTTGCAAATCACCATATTACATACTACTTCATATAGGTATCTCTTAAGATCGAATTTACCATGATTGGACAGAAGTATAACTGCAGCACTAGAGAAGCATATGCTACTGTGAAACAGATGAAGCAAAATTGCACCACAGGGTAATAAATTAGAACTTCCGTTATTTTGTATTGGTTGGACTGAACAGTGAACATCAGATTTATTTTCACAGAAGGGTAATAAATTGACAGTGTTAGAGAGTTTTATGGGACCTGTGTGGCACACGGGAAGGGAGTGAAAAAAAATATAGGCTATGCGGGAGTGAGATGAAACTCGGAGGAATAGGTTTTTTTAAACAATGGGATATGTTTTTTTTTTTTGAGAAAAAAGGACAATGGGTTAGGTTTTTCTCATAGTTTCAAATAACCGGTCATAGGCCCACTATAGCTGTTTGAGCATGTTGCCGCTAAATGATTTTATGTACAATTTACCGTTATAGCTGTTTTTAAGGGTTGCCGCTATATGCCATAGCCCGCTATTTAAAATATACTCTCTCCGTTCGGAATTACTTGTCTCGAAAATTGATGTATCTAGAACTAAAATACGTCTAGATACATTCATTTCTGCAACAAGTAATTTTAAACGGAGGGAGTACTTTTTCTACGTGCAATGTGCTAGGAGGGTAGGGCGATGGGCCTTGTATGGGCCTAACTGAGACCGATTGGTCCAAAGTCACCAGGGATTGTTTATACTAGAAATAAGCTCTCAGGTTAAAAAAAAATACTAGAAATAAGCTCTTGAGATGAACAAAAAGTCCACAAAATAAAATGAAAACGCAGGTGTCAAAAAAATCTGAAATTTTATACATGCACACATGTTTGTGTAAACTTTCATTAATACGAAGAAATTTTTATAGGTGTGTACATGTTTGTGTAGACCCCTAAAAATGCAACTGGTTAACTTCTTATTCATGAAATTTTACACACATATAAATGACAAGAATATGTACCTCCCCCCCCCCCCATACAAATATATATAGGACCTAATAAGTTTTCCGAGGTTACCTTTGACCATGGGTTAAAGAAATAATACATGCCATGGATGTTACACAAATCATATCATCAAATTTTTACGTGAAAGGAATTTTTAGTGATATAATTATTAATCTTATCAATTGTCAAAGACAACTTCAAAAAACATGTTGGGCCCATATATTTCGATGGAGAGAGAACATGTGCATGTGTCAGTTTTTATATATCTTATTCATGTTCATTGTTTCAACTAATGGCTGCACCATTGAATTAAGGGTGCGCCCGAGATGAATGATGAAAACAAAGTTATAAATTCAAGAAAATACACACAAAGAAATAAGTTTGTATATGTCTGAGCTTTTAACATCGCTGTAGAATTTTCCCGCAAAAAAAACATCGCTGTAAAATTTTGATGGTGAAATACGAAAGTGGGTCCTGGCTTTGATTACCTTAGTCTTGAAGTCGACAGAGAGCTTGGATGGTCCTCGGCGACTTCAATATGATCCTGCGTGCCTCGGAGAAGAGCAACTTGAACCTCAATCGTACCATGATGAATAAATTCAGAGCTTTCGTTGATAATAACGAGTTGAAGGAGCTTTACATGCATGGACGTCGTTTCACTTGGACGAACGAGCGGGAGGCGCCTACATTTACCAAGATTGATCGCGTCTTGGTCTCCGTTGACTGGGAGCTGGCTCGACATGATTACCTCCTCCAGGCGCTCTCCACTAACATTTCAGACCACGCGCCCTTGCATCTCTCGGTTGCTGCTCACCATTGGCCAAAAAAAAGATTCCAGTTCGAGTCCTTTTGGCTCAAGATTGACGGCTTCGATCAGGCTGTTTGCGAGGCATGGACCTGTGACCCCGCGATTATCGACCCGTTTAAAAGGTTGGACACTCTGTTCAGAAATGCCGGTGCTGTGCTGCAAGCTTGGGGGCAAAAGAAAGTCGGTAACATCAAGTTGCTCATGTCCGTTGCCTCACTTGTGATTTTCCGGTTTGATCAAGCCATGGAAGCTAGAGGCTTGTCGGAGCTTGAGATTTGGTTGAGGAGATCGTTGAAGCTAGCCTTGTTGGGGCTAGCATCCTTGGAGCGCACCATAGAAAGACAAAGGTCTAGGTTTAGATGGTTGCAGGAAGGAGACGCAAACACCAAATTCTTCCAGTCGGTGGCCAACGGAAGAAGGGCTAAAAACTTCATCCCACACATCAGAGTTGGAGTAGAGACCATCACTGATCAGACGCGCATGGAGGAGGCTTTCGCCGATGCTTTTCAGAGCCTCTTGGGTATGGTGCACACAAGGAACCACACCCTGGATCTTGATTACCTGGGAGTTGAGCAACTGGACCTACGAGACATGGAGGTTCTCTTCACAGAGGAGGAAGTTTGGGGCGTTATCAAAGAGATGCACCCGGATCACGCCCCTGGACCGGATGGCTTCACCATCGCTTTCTATCAAAGGGCATGGCCCACCATCAAGAGTGATGTCATGGCTGCACTCTTCAAGCTCTGCGTGGGCGACGACCGTGGTTTCGCCTGGCTAAACCGCGCCCTCATCGTCCTGATACCAAAGAAGCCCGATGTGATTGAAGTGGGCGACTACAGGCCTATTAGTCTGCCCCACAGCTTCTCCAAGATTTTTGCTAAGTTGCTTGCTAATGGAGCGCGAAGGAGAATGCATGAGCTTGTCGGAGTCAACCAGTCTGCGTTCATCAAAGACCGTACCCTGCATGATAACTACTTGCTGGTCAAGCAAGTTGCGAGGAAAATCCATGCGAGGAAGAGCCCCGGAGTGTTCCTAAAATTAGACATCACTCGCGCCTTCGACTCCTTGTCCTGGCCATTTTTGTTCGAGGTGCTGCGCGCTAAAGGTTTTGGAAGAGTCTGGTTGAAGTGGGTGGCTAGTTTGCTGCAAACAGCGAACACCAAAATTATGGTGAATGGGGTTCCTGGCAGGAGAATTTGGCACGCCAAAGGTTTAAGACAAGGAGATCCAGTCTCTCCTTTGTTGTTTGTCATTGCCATGGATATCCTGTCCGCGATCGTCGCCAAAGCATCGCAAGAGGGAGTTCTTAGCGCTTACACGGGCATCTCTTCTACGCAGCGTTTGTCGGTATATGCAGCCGACGTTGCGCTATTCGTCAAACCCTCAGATGCAAATCTGCAATTTGTAAGGCATGCGTTGGAAATCTTTGGTGAAGCTTCGGGCCTTCGAGTGAACTACACTAAGTCTACCGCCATCCTCATCTCGAAGAACAATGATGATAGAGCGAGAGTTGAAGGTATCCTTCAGTGCACCATGTCCGAGTTCCCCTGCAAGTACCTTGGGCTACAACTTGCGCTCAAGCAGCTTACCAGGGCTCAATGGCAGCCACTTCTTGATCAGGTGAGGCACTTCGTCCCCGCCTGGTAGAGAGGCATGATGCAGCGCTCGGGAAGATTGATCTTGGTCAAGTCTGTGCTCTCGGCGAGGCCGGTTCACCACTTACTGGTCATGGACGCCCCGGCCTGGGTGTTTGAGGATAGAAATGGGTGGCTGCGCTCTTTCTTTTGGAAGGGTAAGGATCGGGTCTCCGGAGGGCATTGCTTAGTTGCATGGAATAATATTTGCAAGCCAACTGCCTTCGGAGGATTGGGCGTGAAGAACATGAGTTTGCAGGCGATCGCGCTTAGAGTGCGCTGGGAGTGGCTTAGGCGGACTGATCCCCGCAGGCCTTGGCAAGGATTGCATCTGCTGGTGGACGACGAGGCCAGACAAGTTTTTGATAGTCTTGTAAAGATTGCAGTCGGGAAAGGCGACAGAGTATTGTTCTGGAGAGATAGATGGATTCATGGCTTCTCGGTCGGAGACATCGCCCCTCTCGTCTTGGATGGCGTGGACACGAGGACCGGGAACTCTAGGACAGTGGCTCAGGCGATGTTGGGGGAGAGATGGACCAGTGACACCCATTCCCAATTCTCCTTCACGGGTTTGCTTCAGATGGTGCACCTGAGGCACGCGATTGCTACGGTTCAAAGAGACTTACAAAGCGAGGACGAATTCAGATGGCCACACGATCCTTCAGGAGCGTATACTGCGAGATCCACGTATGCGGAACTTTGCCAGGGCGGAATCCGCTTCCCCATGGCACGGGCCATTTGGCGAAGTTGGGCCCTGCTTAAGTGCAAGATTTTTACCTGGCTTGCGGTGAAACACAGATTGTGGACCTCTGATAGGAGAGCTCGTCATGGTCTGCAAGATGAGCCTTCGGCTTGCTACATTTGCTTGCAAGAAGAAGATAATGTCGAGCACATGTTGGTGCAATGCCCATATGCGAGAGAAGTCTGGCACACATGTTTGGACACTTTGCAGGTTCAAGTCGGTATTCCGGTCATGAGACACTAGAGGAGTGGTGGCTCAAGACTAGGAGAGGATTCCACGGAAAAGTGAAGCGAGGTTTCGACTCGCTGGTCATTGGAGCGTTGTGGGCCATTTGGAAGCAAAGAAACGTGCACGTCTTCAACTGGCCGGAGCAGGTGGTGGGCCCGAGAGAGCTCGCAATGGCGATTCTCGGCGACATTCGGGATTGGTCGAGCGCTAGGTTTGGTGTGGGTGGCCTAGACAGATTCGTGAGGAGTTAGCTTTTGGTTTTTTCGGTGTGGGTGTGCTGGCGACTAATGTTCGCATTGTTCGTCGGTCTCTTGTAAATACTTTGCTTCCTTCTATAAAAATATGGTACGCCATTGGCGTACTCTCGAAAAAAAAGGACGGCCTGAGCGGCAGCGACGTCGGAGAAGACGGCATTGGCGAACGAGACGCGCGGGCCGCCGGCGCCCGAGGAGTCGGCGAGCACCAGCGGCACCACCTGCTTGGCGAACGCGTGGAGCCCCTCGGCCTCGCCTGCGCCGAGCGTGGCGACGAGCTGGTCGCGGGTGGCGCCGGCGGCGCCTGCGGCGATGAGGCTGAGCACGACGTGGAGGGACAGCGGAGAGAAGGCAACATTGCCGCGTGCGCCGTCGACGCTGGAGGGGGAGGAGATGGCGGAGGCGAGGCGCAGGGCAAAGCTCGTCTGCTGGGCGGCGGAGACCCTGATGCTGTCGGTGGTCGCCATGGCTGGAGGCTGGGGGTTCCTTTGGACTTCCATGTTGATCTGGAGAGGGAATGTATTCTCGAGGGGTATTTAACGAGCGGAGTGGGAGAAGAAGCCTTTGCATGGAGAATTCTAAGAAGAGATTTAGCTTCATGGCTTAGGGGATCCAGGTATTCTACTCACATTAAAAAGGAATGTTGCAGGTGCGGCGAGACGGAGACAGACTTGCATCTTTTCTTTACTTGCAATTTCACTAGAGCTATTTGGTTCCTATTTGGTCTTAAGTCTGATGAGTTCAATCATAACTTATATCCTTTTGATGTGATTCAAAGGATTTTATCTTCTCATCATGCTGACTTAGATCTGGATACCAGTTTCACGTTGCTTTGGAATATTTGGAAAGCGAGGAATGATCTTCTTTTTAATAAGAAAAAATGGAGTATTATGCAGGTTATATATGCTACAAACGCTATGCTAAATGCGGAGCTAATGGAGGAGAAGGCGGCGGCTCACATCAACCCTGCAAATAATAATATTTCTCCTTTTCACGTTCAAAATATACAGTTCCAAAATGCAGGTCTTTTGGCGTACAGTGATGCTGCGTACAATCCGGAAATTGCAAAAGAAGAAGCTGGTCTTGGAGTTTTTCTTAGAAATGTTAGTAACAACCATACTGTATTTGTTCAAGCTGCTGCAAAAAATGTTTGCTCTATTTTGCAGGCTGAAGCTATTGGATTATCACTGTCGGCTGAGGTGGTTAAAGCTCTAGGATGGAATACTGCTATTTTCTTATCTGATTGCAGGAATCTTGTCCAGGTGGCTAAAGCAAGAAACCTTTTAGAGAGTCCAGGAGATTGGAGGATAAGACCTATGCTTGCTGAATTTCTTAATCACACTTCTTTTCTTTCATCATGTGAAGTCAGGTCTATACCTAGGAATGGGAATGTCATTGCTCATTCCCTAGCTAAGAAAGCTTTTATGCAAAGAGCTGTCTCTAGTTCTTCAATCTTATGCAGCAAATCTTCTGGATGTAAAGCTCAACAAGCTTTAAACTCTATCTCCTTTCCTTTTGGAAAGTTGATCTCTGTACACTATTTGGGTTGCAAATAAATAAAATCAAGGGCACTCTTTGAGGGCCAAAAAAAAAGGGCTAGTCTGTTTTTGTATTTGAATATGGAAGATGAAGAGCCGCGTGTTGTCTGAATTTAGAGCTGAAGATCGACGTGTGCGGTCTCGTAGGGACACGAGCACCGTCCGGCCTCCAGCACGGTCCCTTCGTGTGAGTCTTGCGCAATATCGACAGCGACCGGAGGCGGAGAAAGAAACGTCCGGCCTCCAGAACCGTCCCTGCGTGTGAGGTATATTTGAGTTTTTTTTTATGTATGAAAGGGGGTTAAACCCCCCGGTCCCATTTTATAAATGAAACCAGAAAATCCAGTACACAGGTTTTAGAGCCTGGGAGCATATGTTAAGCATGTTCAGAGGCCAGATTACACAAAAGAAAATAAGTTCTCGGACATCATACAGAAGGGAGTATCAGGGAGTATTTAACAAAAAACTACCACATTTCATGGAATCGTGCGTACAAACTACCACTTTACAAATTTGTGCCGAAAACTACCACTTTTTCACTAATCGTTGACTAAAAACTACCATGTCGGGAAAATGGTCGATTCACCTCTTCTAAACGCCTTTCTGATAGGATGGGCCCACCTGTCAGCATCAATCTTCTTCCTCCTTCTCCTCCCTCTCTCTCTCTGGCATTTCCTCAAACACCTCATGTGCACTCTGCGCTCTTCTCAATGGCGACGCCCCGGCGAAGCACACGATGGCGGCCAGCAGATGGAAGCCCAGCGTCCTGGACGACAAGGTCGCTGAGGCTCACCACCTGGCTGCTCCCGGTCACCAGAGCCTTCCTCTCCTCCATCTCCTCCTCTGGTGCTAGCGCGCGCACACACAGGCAGCCACAGCCGGCGCCGGCTCCCACGCACGCGGCGAAGCAGTCCAGCACCCTGCCCCCATGCGCCATAGCCGCAGCCTCGCCTCTGGCCTCTCTCAGACTCGCCGCAGCCTGGCCATTAAGTTGGCCTCTCTCCTTTTCACGGATAATGGCAGGAGCTAGTCATGGCCGCTGCCGTGCCCGGGCTCGAGCTTAGCCATGGTCGCGCCCGGCCGCGCTTGCTGCTCCTGCTACTCCTTGTGGCCCGCGCCGGTTGTTCCCTGCTACTCCTTGTCACCCGCGCCCGGGCTCGAGCTCAGCCATGGTCGCGCACGGACGCTTTGCTGCTCCTGCTACTCCTCGCCGGCCACTCCCTGCTGCTCCTTGTCGCTCGCGCCTGTTGCTGCTCCTTGCCTTGCCGGCCGGCGCCGAGGGGTGCACCGCTGTCGTGCTCCGGGGTGCATCGCCGCGCTCTGGCCAGAGGAGCGCTGCCGCGTGCAACGGAGGGGCGCACCGCCGCCCTGCTGGAGGTCATGCTCCGAACAGAGGGGGAGAAGGATGAGGAGGGTCGGCCGGGCGTTGGATGGGCCAGCCACCGAGCTGCCCGTGCTCTCGCTCACCGGCAACTACCTCGCCGACGAGCTCCCAGTCGTGGGGCACGAAGACGAGGTGTTTGTTGAAATGTCTAAGAGACATAGAGGAGGAGCAAGAAGATAGACACTGGCGTGTGGGACCAACTAGTCAGAAATGCGTTTAAAAGAGCCGAATCGGGCTCTTTTCAGACTTGGTAGTTTTTAGTCAAGGATTAGTAAGAAAATGATAGTTTTCGGCACAAATTTATAAAGTGGTAGTTTGTAGTGAAAGTGCGTTATATCGACTAGAGGGGGGGTGAATAGGCGATTTTTATGAATTTTTCAATGAGGAATTTGCTGGTGAGGAAATTTCTAAATGAACAACTACTTGCAGCGGAATAAGTATTCAAAAATAAACATAGCAGAACACACGCATAGTCATCATGATGAAATGAAGACAAGCACAGAGTACAGAAAGCGTAAACACAGGATAACACAAGATGAAGACAGACAGACTGAAGAAATTGAACTGAGGAAATTGAGAAAGTCTTCAGTCAAAATCTTCAAACAGATATGAACAAGCACACAACAACAGGGATGAGGAAATGAAAGAGTTGAGGAAATAGAACCAGTTAGCTCGGTGAAGACAATGATTTGGTAGACCAGTTCCAACTGCTGTCTCAGTTGTACATCTAGTTGGAGCGGCTGAGTATTTAAACTCGAGGACACACAGTCCCGGACACACAGTCCTCACCGTATTCTCCTTGAGCTAAGGTCACACAGACCTTGCTCAAACACTCGTGGTAAGTCTTCAGGTGACTTCCGAAACTTCACAAACTCGGTCACTCGGAGATCCACAATTCCTCTTGGATGCTCTAGACCTTGACGCCTAACCGTCTGGAAGAAGCACAGTCTTCAAAGGAAACAAGCGTCGGATCCACGCAAGATCAATCTCTTCAGTGATGCTCAATCACTTTGGGGTTTGTAGGTTTGGGGTTTGGGCTTTTCCTCACTTGATGATTTCGCTCAAAGTCCTCGGAGGATGGGATGCTCTTAAATGACAAGTGTCAGTTTCTCTCGGAGCAGCCAACTAGCTAGTGGTTGAAGGGGGCGGCTATTTATAGCCTAGGGAGCAGCCCGACATGATAAGACATAAATGCCCTTGTCTGATATGACCGTTAGGTGGGTAGATATTTTGGAACCGCTGGCACATAGCACAGCAACGGTCGGAATTTTGACTATCAAAATCCTCAGGGCTATCATGTTCCTCACTTTGTAGGCAATCCGCACTGGCGAATTCCTAACTCCGCAGTCAGAACAAATTCATCGGAGACCAGAAGAACTTCGTCTCTGTCACTGAAGAATATGACTGAACTGTATGAGATTTCCAATGGCTTCACTCGAAGGGATTGGTAGGTGTAGGATTTTTGAGTTGAGCATCACATGGAAATTTTTCCTTAGTATTTCCTCGACCCCCTTTAACAGTACGGTGTTTCGTATGACTCAAGAAAGAGAAAATGAAACTATAAAAACAAAAGTCTTCACGCTTCATGTTCCTCGAATGAATACCAAGTCTTCAAGGTCACACCAATTTCTTCACTTTCAAATCTTCAGAAAGTCTTCAGAAATCCAAAGTCTTCAGTTGAAGAACTTCATTTTTAGGGGTCGACTTTTTCTGTAAATATCAAACTCCTCATAGACTTATAGACATGTGTACACTCACAAACGCATCAGTTCCTTAACCTATAAGTCTTCAATACACCAAAATCGCTAAGGGGCACTAGATGCACTTACATGTAGGCACTGTTCCATGAATTGTGGTAGTTTTTTTGTTAAATACTCGAGTATCAGGCTCCTGCCCTACATCTCTCCTACTATTTTTTGGAACACAACTTGAATAAGACTAAGATGCAAGCATGAAGCTCATCACATCCCCCCCCCCCATGGCCACCAGTCTTGTCGATCCCCAGTACTGCCGCCATGCCTTTGAGTTTCTTCCATGGTTGGGTCGGAGATCCCAGCAGGTCCAGAGGGGTGACTGGGCTAAGCAGGAAGTGATGGATGCCACCGGGAGGACTCCTTGGAGGTGATGTGTATGGGTTCATTTTGCCAGGCATTTTGTAGTCGTGCAGATTCAGTTTGAGGAGGGATTGATCATCTTCTCCTGCAGATGGTGTTCCCCGTGGAATCACCCCACCAGAATTTGGAACGGTGATTCCAAGATCAAGGAAAACTGGCGTGATATCTTGTCCCATAGAGGCACCATTTCCTCTTTGAGCAAGATCGCCCATCTCCTCAATGATCCCAACACTTGCCTCCAGATCTGTTTCAAGTCAATCCACACAGCATTATCAAACACATGAGCATTTCTATTTTTCCAAAAAGACCAAAGAATGCATACACATTGGTCATACTCCACTGGGAGAATGAACTCTAGCTGCCTCCTTGGTTCCCTCGCGGTGCGGCTTGGGAATGGAGAGCTTCTACTCACTCAACTGGCGCTCCCACCCGCGCGCTGCAGGCCGGCCCAGCTAGGCTTGGTTATGCGGCTGTCTCAAAAAATAATCTGTTCTTCTTTGCAAATTTGTAAAAGTGCACAAAATTTATTTATTTATTTGCAAATTTGAAGAGCGTTTGTGAATTTTAAAATTAGTAGTTTTTTAAAAATCACAAAAATTATAAAACTTTGCAATTTTTGATATTTCCTAATTTTGGAAAAATCTAAAAATTCAACATTTTTCTGGAACAACTTGTGATTTTAAAAGGTTCAAAAATTTGAGAAAATAACATGATTTACAAAAAAATCACACATTTGGAAAAGTTCATAAATTTTAAAAATGTTCGCACATTTGAAAAAAGTTTGTGAAGAAAACGATTTTTTTTGAAAACTAACCACCCAAAAAATCATTGAAAAAAAACCAAATACCCCACCCCCCTTCTAGTAAAACCAGAGGAAGCCGAGGAAAAGATAATATGGGTCAGCGGCACACTTAGCATTTAGCTACCTCGGAGGGCCAAATCCTATTCGGCGCCTTTTGCGCCCGAGACTATTCATTCTACTAACGGGCGCACACCCCTCGTCTCGTCTGGGCCGGCCCATTTTTCTATTTCAAAGAAGCAAAAACAGCGTGAGATCATCCGGGATTCGATCCTGCGACGAGCTGGCGAGTGTAAGTCACGACAACCACCAGACCACTTCACCTGTTGTGATTATGTACATGTTTTGCCTTCTTTTCTTCTTCCTCCTTTCTTTTTTTTTCTTTTTTCTGTTCTTTTATTCTTTCTTTTTCTAATTTGAGAAACTTTCTTTCTTCATGATTTTTTTTCTGCAAAATTGATGAACCTTTTTCAATTTTTGATGAACTTTTTCAAATTCAATGAGTTGGCTTGTCAAATTCGGTGAACTGGTTTCCAATTTCAATGAACTTTTTCAAATTTTGATGATTTTTTTTGAAATTCCATGATTTGTTTTTCCAATTTTGATGAACTTTTTTAAAATTCAATAATTTTTTTTTCAAATTCGGTAAACTATTTTTCATTTTTTATGGTTGTTTTTCAATTATGATGAACTTTTTTCAACTTCCATGAAATTTTATTAAAATTCGATGAACTTTTTTCAAAATCAATGAAGTTTTCACAAACTTGATGAATTTTATTTCAAATTCGATGAACTTTTTCCAAATCCAATGAGTTTTTTTCCAAAGTCGATGAACTTTTTTCAAAAACAATGAACTTTTTCCAAAGTCAATGAATGTTTTTCAAAATTGATGAACTTTTTCAAAATTTGTGAACTTTTTTGAAATCGATGAACTTTTTCCAATTTTTATGAACTTTTTTGAATTCGTCAATGTTTTTTGAATACATGAACTTTTTTTTTCTAATTCGTGATGTTTCCTAAAGTCTGTGGACATTCAAAATTTGTGTTTCTTTTCAAAAGATATCCCATTTTTCTAAAGAGCGCGACTAAAATATAGTTGTTAGGCATTTCGCGTTGCTATATTTTTGGAAGGGCTTTATTGGTCTAGTGGTTAGCCAACCATGCGCAGGAGCTTAATGGTGCGGGTTCGATTCCTCACGGGAGCATAATTTCCGTTTGTTTTTCCTGACATGAATACATTTTTGCACTGCCCCTGCTGTTCATGGGCCGGCCCATTCACGAGCTGCAGTGCACGCTAGTTGTCCAACCGGCGCATAAGGCGCCCAAGAGAAGGTCTCCCTCGGAGGTGTCCGCCCCATACCGATAAGCCTCTATAGTAAGCACCAATTAGGATTTGAGGAGAGCAACTAGTTAACGAGCGCGAGCGGTTTGGCAGCGCTCCGCGCGTGACAAGTGTCGCGCACGGAGCACTCCCGCCAGGGAAAACCAGGTGGCGCGGTTGGTTCTCGGTTTTTCCTTTTCGATTTGTGGTTTCGTGCGTTTTGCAGTTTGACCCTCAAACTACCAGAATTTTCCATTTTCCTTTTCCGCGCGAAAACACAAAAAAATACCAGTTCGCACGGTTGGTTCCCTGTTTTCCTTTCTTGTTTCCCTTTTTGTTCCCATTATATTTCCGGGTAATGGAGATTTATGGGGTAGTTACGGGCGGGGACTACCAACACTATCAAATGTGACCTTTCAAGTAAGGAAACAAAGCAACTTTTTAATGTAAAACGACAGTCTTCAGAATTGTTCAATCGCGTGACTTCTTTATAGGCACAGGAGAACACTAGGAGAGGCACGTGTGTATAACTTTACTAAATTGAAGAAAAGCGCATTCGGCTCGTTTAATTTTCATAAACATCTTGAAGGGGGACATATGTCGAAGTGTGTGTTGGTCGTGCAGCGTGCTCGTTCGTGCGGCGCATTGTTTGTCGTGGTGTGACACGGCGCCTCCAGCACGAGGTAACCTCCTGCTCGCCTTTGGCTCGTTTAATTTTCATAAACATCTTGAAGGGGGGACATAGGTCGAAGTGTGTGTTGGTCGTGTAGCATGCTCGTTCGTGCGGCGCGTTGTTCGTCGTGGTGTGACACGGCGCCTCCGACGCGAGGTAACCTCCAGCTCGCCTTCGACTCGTTTAATTTTCATAAACATCTTGAAGGGGGGACATAGGTCGAAGTGTGTGTTGGTCGTGCAGCGTGCTCGTTCGTGCGGCGCGTTGTTTGTCGTGGTGTGACACGGCGCCTTCAGCACGAGGTAACCTCCTGCTCGCCTTCGGCTCATTTAATTTTCATAAACATCTTGAGGGGGGGACATAGGTCGAAGTGTGTGTTGGCCGTGCAGCGTGCTCCTTCGTGCGGCGCGTTGTTCATCGTGGTGTGACACGGCGCCTCCGGCGCGAGGTAACCTCCTGCTCGCCTTCGGCTCGTTTAATTTTCATAAACATCTTGAAGGGGGGGCACAGGTCGAAGTGTGTGTTGGTCGTGCAGCGTGCTGGTTCGTGCAGCGCGTTGTCCCTCGTGGTGTGACACGGCGCCTCCGGCGTGAGGGAACCTCCTAGCAGGTCGTGCAAAAGGCAAGCTGCTTTGTTTCAGAACGCACGGGTTTGAAGAATGTGCAGTCACGTCTACTTAAGAGCTAGGCTTTGTTGACGTTATATAGGTTTGTGCGTGCATGCACATGTGTGCATACTACGAAGGCATTGGTATGTTGCCTCCGGAGGCACAGGTTTGAAGCATGTGAAGTCACGTGTGCGTAGGAGCTAGCCACGATTGAGGCGCTCTTGGTATGTGTGTGTGTGGATATTGCCTGGAGGCATGGTGACCCAGGCTTTGGTGGCACAAGGCCATGCCACCTCTAGAGGCACGGGAGGGTGGTCTCCAGAGTCACGCGTAAGAGTATGTGTGTGTGTGTGGATATTGCCCGGAGGCATGGTAACCCAGGCTTTGGTGGCACAAGGCCATGTCACCTTTGGAGGCACGGGAGGGTGGTCTCCAGAGTCACGTGTAAGGGTATCTGTGTGTGTGGATATTTCCCGGAGGCATGGTGACCCAGGCTTTGGTGGCACAAGGCCATGCCACCTCTAGAGGCACGGGAGGGTGGTCTCCAGAGTCACGCGTAAGGGTATGTGTATGTGTGTGGATATTGCCCGGAGGCATGGTGACCCAGGCTTTGGTGGCACAAGGCCATGTCGCTTCTGGAGGCACGAGAGGGTGGTCTCCAGTCACGCGTAAGGGCATGTGTGTGTGGATATTGCCCGGAGGCATGGTGACCCAGGCTTTGGTGGCACAAGGCCATGTCGCTTCTGGAGGCACGGGAGGGTGGTCTCCAGAGTCACACGTAAGGGTATGTGTGTGTGGATATTGCCCGGAGGCATGGTGACCCAGGCTTTGGTGGCACAAGGCCATGTCAGCTCTGGAGGCATGGGAGGGTGCTTTCCAGAGTCACGCGTAAGGGTATGTGTGTGTGTGGATATTTCCCGGAGGCATGGTGACCCAGGGTTTGGTGGCACAAGGCCATGTCGCTTCTGGAGGCACGGGAGGGTGCTTTCCAGAGTCACACGTAAGCGTTCATTTTGGGAGTCACTGCCGTCGTACAAAAAAGAAGAGGCATTGTTGTTTATAGTTTACTGGCACTCTCTGATGATGTAAGAGGCACTGTTGTTGAAATAGTTCTCTTTTCAACATGAACACGCAATTTCTAACTATATTACATAGGAATGTGAGTTATTGATGAACTGTTTTGTCACGTCTATATAGAATTAGCCTCGTGGGCTAAATCAAAAGTTTTAGTCTTCATTTTTTCTTAAGATCTTGCTAATCTCGTCACCCATTTCATTAGCTTTGACTTGATTCATCTCGCTATTTAAGAGAATGTACAATGCCTCTGCCCTCCAGTCTTCGACCTCATCCTGTGAAATTTTGCCGAGAAGAGAAGTATATAATTAGAGTTTGTGCATATAAGTTGTTTATAAGTAAATATATATAAACTTACTATCAAATCTTCCAGGTCTTCGACAAACTTTTTACCATTGTAGAGGAATGCAAGCTTTAAAACAGCAAATGTTGATTCTCCCTTTTCTACCACTGGAACATCTTGCACGGTATGAATCTGCCATCTTGTACCCTTGGCATTCATTGTTTGTCCTAGTATGATGTTGAAGACTTCTTTAAACCTAGGTACCTAGGAGTATTGCATTTTGTAATTAATTGTTTTAATATTGCAACTTGTAAAACTTAAAAAATTGTTATGTATAAATGCTTACGATTGCCGACTTATGAACATGATATTCCTGAAACTGTCTTTCTCTTTCTTCTTTAGCATCTTCACTTTCCTGAAGAACTCGACATGCTTCTTTTGGATGCAATTTTTCGATGTCTATCTTTTCTTTCTCAAATTCCTCGTGAGTCATTTCTCGAGGATCAATAATGTGAACTTTGTGTTTGTATTTGTCCAGCACATATAGTACATAGTGGTCATGCTTCTCCATTGGAATGAATATTTGCGTAAAAAATACTTGTTGCTTAGATGACAGTTTAATATAAAGTAATTTAATAGAACGCATATTTTCTGATTTTGTCATGGAAGAAAGGGTTGTTACCATGTTTGCTGTTGAGAGCTTTTTCCGTTGATTTTCCTTGAGATACATGGGGACCAGCTGATTCTTTGTTTTTTGCAATTCGTTTTTAAATTTTGTAATACTAGTTTTGTGTTTCTTTAAATCCAATATATGATGCAAATAATATTTATGATGAAAAAACCTGTTGGAAAAAAGAGTTGTGTAACAATATAAAAAGAGTAGTTGTTGCAATATACACAAGATTTTGCTTTTTAAAAGTTTACCTCTGCAAAGTTTGGGCCTAATATTACTGTGTCACTCTGTTTTGAATCTTGTCTGCTTTCCCAGATTTCTGTTATGTCATCGAGGACCCTCTTTTCCATATGATGTGGTATGTTCATCTTTGCTGGTCTTGGACCAAATACTGCCTTCAGTTGGGCTCCAGTAAGTTGCGTGCTTTCACTGTCCCTACGGATGCGCCTAAATATAGTTTTGCTGCGATAGGGAGATAAAATAATTTTGGAGGTCACGGTCAGTGAGAAACAGATTCTTACATTAATTTTGGCTTCTGTCCAACTATTTTGATGTGCAATAGAAAACAACTCACTTTTTGTATTCCTCCTGCCAGCTGTTGCTCATGACTAGATGGAAGAGGTCGGACGCCTCCTTTCTGTGTTGGAAGCAATGATAATGTTTTGGATATGGACTGGTGCTTTGTCTTTTTTTCTTCTTTTTTTCATCTGTTTCTGTCAGCAGAAGCAGATATGTAATATGTAAGCTCTCGTGATACGAAAGGCATTGGTGAACCGTGGGATGCGTAGGTTATTACAAAAAAAAAGATAAGTAGAAATGATTTTCTTATCTTTGTTGGTGGAAAAGAACTTTGAAGTTTTTGGTTTGAATTCTTTGATTCTTCCAGGAAGTTGCTCCCACTTTACTTGGTTTGTTTCACCAAATATGGCTGTAAAAAGGAACTCTGGTTTCCACGGCATCTACGTTGCTTTGCTGCATGGAGGTCATTGGATATTCTTTTATTTTTATTTCATGGGATAATTGAAGTATTCAAGTCGTGCTGCTTGTAAAAATTAAAATTGTTGCTCTTGTACTATTCACTTACATCGAAATCCTCATCATATTTTATGAGATCAATGCCATTCCAGTATTTTGCAAATTGAACCATGAAGTGTCCGCATTGGGTACCCTGCTGTTTTGGCACGCAAACTCTGTTAGGTGTTTCTGCTATCCTCGACCAGTTCGGTTCGCTGTTGGCTTGAAGCTCCGCTTCGCCGTAATGCTTCTTCATGAGTGCGTGCATCCTTTTAATCTGTGTTGTTGTTGGGTTTTTCCATTAATAAAGGGAATGCAGGAATTGGAAAACCAATTAGAAAACAAGGTTGAATTGACGTACCAGTTCTTGGTGATCCTTATGGTGTGTTTTCCATGTATTTTTTCCATCTTCGTGTCTGTAATTCAGTGAGTCAAGTATGTCGATGGAGCTCGTGTACTTGTTGAGCACGTACAATGTGTAGTGTTTAGCTGTGTTGTGAGGTATCATAATCTATAGTGTTTGGAGACAGAGTGAGTTAAAGTTCATTCTTGTCAGGAGAATTAAATGACATGTCAATGTGCAATCTGTAGGACGAATGAATTGTGTTTCTGTATTTCTATTAACTTACCAGCTTTTTCTTTAAAAGTTCCTTCCCTATTACAAGGGGTGCAAACTGTTTCAATGCTTCTTCCTCATTGAATTCTGCTAGTCCTCCTTTTTCTCCAATTTTAACACCGAGCACGATCTGCGACCAAAAAGTTTTCTACTTTTTAGTTCAATCTTTGTAATCTTGAAATGATGCAAGTGTTTTTGTCAAATTGGACTTCATACGTTTGCAAATTCTGCGGGAAGTATGGCCTTATCGGTTATGTTGTATTGTTGCTGCACTGTCCATTTGTTGAACAATGCGTTTGCGATGGAGCCCTCCATCTGTCCATCATCTCCTTTCTATAGTTGTTCCATTATTTGATTTCCTGTAATCCAATCGGGTCGAGTCGAGCTAATATATACGTTCAGACTGCAATCAAAAAAAATTTATACGTTAGTTAGGTTGGTTTAAAAAGGGGAAACATTTCTTTGTTTTTTTGTTTATGCAAGAGAAAGTACTTACTCTCCGCATTCGTCCCGTCCTTCTTTGCTGAATAGGTATTCATGGAGTGCTCTGGCTTTGTTCATAAATTTGAAATTTCCTGGGACAAAAGTAGGAATCATGATTTCTCCAAGGATCCTTCTTGAAGGCTTTACCGTCCTTTTCTTGACCGAGATTTTCTTGTCTGAGCTATTCTCAGATGATTGAGGCATTGAATGTTCTCCTGATTTTTGTTGCAAGATTGTCAGATACGGCTTGGCATCTTTGTTGAATTCATAGCTTCATAGTCGTTCAGCCATGTTTTGATTACATCAAACTGATAGCCCATCTTTACATATTCGTTGTATACGTCTAGTTGTAGCGGGTTAAGGCTTGAAAGAAATTCATCAACTTCTTCATGCTTTTCCATTGTTTTTGGTTTTATGAAGTCTAAAGAGATGGTGCTGGAGGTGCCTTGCTGATTGCTTGTCGAGCCTGTTTCTTCTTGAAGAAGAATAGGTTGTTTCTTATGCTCGGAAACCTGTTGTTGTGTATTTGGCACGTCATTGCTTCTGTCATCCTCTTTTAAATCAGTGCATGTTTGTTCCAGTTGCTCTGTGCTCGTGATATTGCTATTGATATTTTGCTCGTCCATTTCCTCTTCGGCATGGTGTGGTATCTTGTCGTCTGGTGGTGGTTGATCTGGTTCTATTGGTGGATCATTTTGTTCGTGGTCTGTGCAAGATTGTTGGGCGACGGTGTGGCTGCTGACATCCATAATCTCTTTGCGTTTACTGGATATTTCAATAACTTCATGCTCTTGTGTGGTTGTCGCACGCATAATATGTTCTTTTGGCTCGGGAGTTGGTGGAAACTCTTCTAGTACGCAACATTCTGCCTGTTGCATTTCTTTGTGTTCCATATCTACTTCATACTTCAGCATATCTGTAAAACAATAATTAAAAAAACATTACTTTTTCTAGTGTTACGAAATTGTAAGGTTTAGTTTCTAAAGAGATTAACCTGTTGTACACTTGATTAGTGACAGTTTGGTATTCCCTCTGTGTTGACTGATTAGTTGATATAGAATTTTTTTCCTCAACTCTCGTACTTGTTCTGGCTTTAAGGTTGGTGCTGTTCCATCATTGGAGTAGTGCTTCAGGTTCATGTACATATAGAATGCGCAGTCCATTTTGCATGTAGAGGAATGGTACTAGTAAGATTGTTGCATTCAAGAATGGAAAGAAGAGAAATGTTTGAGCAATCATAGTGGTAATTGCTGTATTGAAAAGATGAAACAATAGAATTATTTCAGTAATTGTAGTATTGAATCTTGCATTGAAAAAAAAGAAATAAGTGAAAATGTTGGAAGTGCTTACGTGTCTTCTCCTTGAAGTGGCACCTGCAGTTTGACCTTTTTGAAATGGTCGATGCTTTTTCTGAAAGCTATAGCTCTGTACTTATGTGCTTCCAGATTTTCATTAATTTTCTGGTTACATTGTTGAAGAATTCTATTGTGCATGGATATGCAGTTGAAGAGTCAAGGAGTTCAAAGTGCTGTTTTTGCATGTTAACTGTGATGGTGATGTAATGACTTATAGTTTCGTCTTGCTCAAACCCGCACAACAAACATGGTAGAAGGAACTGCAAAACACAAAATAAAAAGAAAACATTTGGAAATCTTCTTATATTTAGAAACATAAAATAAAAAGAGAACTTTGCATAACATATACACAATTTTTGTTTTGTTTTTGAGACAGCTGATCTCCTTACCATGTTATAATCTTGCAGTTTTTCTTCTTCTTGCATGTTGAAAAATGATCTAAGCCTTGCAGGTAGTAATTTTTTTCTAATGTGTTGTTGATCATTATTTTTGTAGCACATTGGATCTTCGTCGTCGGCTTCCTTTATTGAGTGCTGCTTGTTTCGTCACAGATACACAAAGGGAATTTGTCAGTTCAGTTATAGGGGAAGTTTATCTATTTATAAAGTCATATATATTGTTTTAAACATGGTTCTTTTGCCGTGATATTTACTTACAGTGTTGCTTAATGACAGAATCTTTCTCCGTGTGCCATTGAGTTGTTTTCTCAGGATTATTAGCATGGGCTCGATTGCTTCGGTACATACTGATTTACCAACCTTGAAGCTTTCGGTGACATGGCCTAGATTTACATCAAACTTGTCCGTTGTAATGAAAAGCTGATCCCTGCAAAGTATATTTAGAAAAATATTTTAGTTCACACATGATACAGTCAAAATGATCGTGTGTAAGAATGTTTTCTGTGTTAGTTGCATGAACTTACATTTCTCTGTTTGTCCATGGCTTGCATACAACATTGTACAGGTCTTCGATGGCTTCGTTGACGGAATCGGTATCTTTGCCCCCTTTCTCCATTGTGCCTGCGATGATTTTGAATTTAATGTAAATAATTCCAAGTCACAAGATCACAAGATAGCAATTAAGTTTCTATTGTCTTGACTGCTTTGATGCTGGAAGATATGTCCTGTCCAGTGTTGTTCCTTTCTTGTTCTCCTTCTGCTTCCCGCGGCATGTTTTGTTCTTCATTTTGCGTTGTATCCTTTTGTTAAGTTTCTGCTCCATCTTTATTTGAGTCACCTGTGCTTTTCTTAGCATCATGTTTTTCCTTGTCAACCGTTATGTCTTGCTGGTGGTCTTTTCCATCTTGTTTTTCAGTCTCGACCTGGATGACACTGACCTCTCTGCCAGGGGAATTGGCATCATATGACGACATAGGGTTTTCTTCGATAGTTTCTGGTTCTTTCTCTTAAACAATTTGTGTGTTTTCTTCATTGGTTGTATCTCTGTGGTTTCCTTCTTAGTGTTTCTATGTTATCATTTAAAAAGCATTGAAATAATTTAACTTGCTACTTTATTTTAATTATAGCAGCTGTTATGGGAAAATAGCGAAGCGTTTGGTGCGTGCTTTGAACTATTTTGATTGTGATCAAGTTGTCATTCTGTGGAAACTTTTTGTGCAACTTCACCTGTTGAGTTGTCGTTGGTGATGCTGACTGTTCCACCCGTTCTTCGTTGATTGTTGTTTCTTGGGTATCGTCTTGTTCTTTGTTTGGTGTTCATCGTCACTGTCATGGTTTTTGTCTTGCAGCTGTTCAATCATAAAGGTGGTAAATTGGAGTGCATTTGAGTTCTCATGGAACTACTTGTAAGTGCATCTAGTGCCACCCCTTGTTGGTTTTGGAGTATTGTCGACAAAGTTGGTTGAGGGACTAATGCTTTTGTGAGAATTGCAGGATAACACAGGTAGTGTCCCTCATTGATTCGGTTTACCTACCGGAGATGACCCCTAAAAATGTATGAAGACATTGAAGACAATGGTGGTATGTGAATATATTCACATTGAAGACTATGACATGAGAAGACATTGAGTGAAGACTATGGAGCGCGAAGACTGTGTCGTTTCGTTGTTTCCTTTTCTTCTTTGTTGAGTCATAGGAACCACCGTACTGTTAAGTGAGGTCCAAGTGAACTAAGTCAGAATGACTGAAGTGATGCTCAACCAAAATCCTATGTCTTCGAGCGAAGACAATGAGAGCAAATCTTATCCAGAGCTGGATGAGTCAGCTTTGCTTGTAGCCCAAGTAAAGTTGCCGTGTGTGTTTAAAATCTGACCGTTGGAACACGTGTCAGTTCCTTAGTGACCCAGGGTCATTTCGGACATATCAGGTCGGGTTGCCTTGTGGCTATAAATAGCTCACCCCCTACACCATAAATTGGTGGCTTCTCAGAGTTAGTTTACGGCTTTTGTCGTTTGAGAGCAACCCACCTTGAAGCCTTTGAGAGAGAGAAATCCTTGCGAGGACAAGCCCAAACACCCAGAGCCAAAGAGTGTTAGGCATCACTGAAGTCTTTCTGTCTGTTTGACCTGAAGACTTATTACACTTGAGGACTGTGAATCCTCCAGCTGGTTAGGCGTCGCGTTCTGAGCATCCAAGAGTCATTGTGGATCGCCGGTGAACAAAGTCTGTGAAGGTTCGGAAGTCTACCTTGAAGACTTACCAGAGTGATTGGGCGAGGACTAGGTGTCCTTAGCTCAAGGGGAATAAGGTGAAGACACGGTCTTCTGAGTTGAATCTCAGCCTCCCTAACCAGACGTACAATTGTCACAACAACTGGAACTGGTCCAACAAATCATGTGTCTTCAACAAGTGACTGGTTCTATCCTCTTCCCTTTTTACTTAGTGTTTGTCTTCGTGAAGTCATTGCTTAATCATCATACCTATTTGACTTCATTGCTTGACTACTATTGTTTGCTGGCTTCATACTATCTTCCTTCCTGATACTTACTACCTAGCTGCTATTAGTCTTTGTACTTTCACATTATCGCATACTTGACTATGGCTTGCTTGTTGTAGTTTATCTTCCGCTGCATATCAATTAGGTCGTTTCTATTGTTTGTCTTCGAAACTTCCACGTTTTGAAGACTTTGATAAAAATTGCCTATTCACCCCCCCTCTAGTCGATAACTAGCACTTTCAATTGGTATTAGAGCAAGGTACTTCCTTGTTCTGTGTGATTCGAATTAACCACCTGGAGTTTAGCTATGTCGACTGCAGGGATAATCAAAGTCTCCGCTGCTTGCCCCGTGTTCGATGGATCGGAATATCCCTACTGGAAGAATAAGATGCGCATGCATCTTGAAGCCATTGATGTCGACCTCTGGTATGTCGTCAAGAACGGCGTTCCCAAAACTGGTGATGGTGTCACCCCCACTGGTGTCAAGAAGTTCATTCAACTGGACTCTACTGCTAAGAACATCATCTGTGGTCATCTGACCAAAGGACAGTATGGCCGTGTAAGTGCTCTGGAAACGTTGAAGCTATTCTGGGACTGGCTATCCAAGGGTACGACACCAAAAGCTTCAGAATGGATTATTGATAGCGGATGCACTAATCATATGACTGGTGATCGAAGTCTTCTCGTGGACTCAACCTTACGTCCATCAGACAAGAGTCACATCACATTTGCTGACACTGGTAAAAGCAAGGTATTGGGTCTAGGTAGAGTTGCAATCTCAAGGGATCAACACATGGATAAAGTGATGCTTGTTGAATCCCTTGGTTTCAACTTAATGTATGTCTCAATGCTTTGTGACTTAAACATGATTGTGCTATTCGGAAAATATCGTTGCCTTGTACTAATGGAATCTGACAAGTCTCTGGTCTTTGAAGGGTATCGAAAAGATGATCTATACATGGTAGATTTCTCAGCAGGTCCACAGCTTGCTGTATGTCTTCTTGCAAAAGCTTCAGAATGCTGGCTATGGCATCGGAGGCTGGGGCATGCTGGCATGAGGAACTTACACACACTCGTCAAGAAGAAGCATGTCATAGGCATCGAGGGTGTCAAGTTCAAGAAGGATCATTTGTGTGGTGCCTGCGAAGCTGGAAAGATGACAAGGGCAAAGCACCCCTCGAAGACAATCATGACTACATCTCAACCCTTCGAGCTGTTACACATGGACTTATTTGGCCCTACTCACTATTCTACCCTCACAACAACTGCTTGTCTCTATGGCTTCGTCATTGTTGATGACTACTCAAGATACACATGGGTGCACATAATTCTCTACAAGACTGGAGTGCAAGATGTCTTCAGACGCTTTGCCAATCGAGCAATGAACAATTATGGTGTGAAGATCAAGCATATCAGAAGTGACAACGGCATTGAGTTCAAGAACACATGGCTTGATCTTTATCTGGATACAATGGGAATCACTCATGAGTTTTCTGCTCCATACAGTCCTCAGCAAAATGGCATCATAGAGCGCAAGAACAGAACCCTCATTGAGATGGCTCGAACTATGCTCGACGAGTACAAGACACCAAGAAAGTTCTGGCCATAAGCTATTGATACAGCATGTCACATCATCAACCGTGTTTACATCCATAAGCTTCTGAACAAAACATCCTATGAGCTCCTTACTGGCAAGAAGCCAAATGTCAGCTACTTCAGAGTATTTGGAGCTAGGTGCTGGATCAAGGATCCCCATCACAAGTCAAAATTTGCACCTAAAGCTCACGAAGGCTTCATGCTTGGCTACAGAAAGGACTCTCACTCTTACAGAGTCTTCAACCTCTATCTCTACAAAATCGTTGAAACCGTGGATGTGAGATTTGATGAAACCAATGGTTCACAAAGAGAGCTCCTGCCAAGTACACTAGATGAAGCTCCGCCCAGCGAATCGGTCAAGCTGATGGGAACTGGTGAAATCATGCCTTCTAAAGCACATCCTGAAGAGGAACTTATCATTTCTGCATCTAACCAATCAGAAGACAATGCACAGACAGAAGACAATCCTCCAAATGATGACAATGATCAGCAAGAGCAAAGTCTTCGTCCTGTTCATCCTCGAGTTGCAAATGAAGTACAAATTGAGAAGATAATTGATAGCATCAATGCACCTGGTCCACTTAACTCGCTCAAAAGCAACACAGTTAGCAAATTTTTGTGGGCACTTTTCATTTGTGTCAATATCAGAACCCAAGAAAGTTGCTGAAGCCTTTATGGAACCTGAATGGATACAAGAAATGCAAGAGGAACTTCAACAGTTCAAGCTGAACAATGTTTGGGAACTTGTCAAGCGTCCTGACCCTCGCAAGCATAACATTATCGGTACAAAATGGATATATCGAAACAAGCAAGATGAGCATGGTCAAGTCGTCAGAAACAAAGCACGTCTTGTGGCTCAAGGATATACTCAAGTTGAAGGAATTGACTTCGATGAAACGTTTGCTCCTGTGGCTAGGCTTGAAGCTATTCGCATACTGCTAGCCTACGCTAATCACCACAACATTCTGCTACATCAAATGGATGTGAAGAGTGCATTTCTCAATGGCAAGATTGAAGAAGAAGTGTACGTAGCTCAACTACCTGGCTTTGAAGATCCAAAACATCCTGATATGGTGTACAAGCTAAACAAAGCACTATATGGCCTCAAACAAGCTCCTCGCGCTTGGTATGATACGATCAAAGACTTCCTGAAGAGCAAAGGCTTCAAACCTGGATCCCTTGACCCCACACTCTTCACAAAGACATATGATGGTGAACTGTTTGTGTGCCAAATATATGTGGATGACATTATCTTCGGATGTACTAACCAGAAGTATAGTGATGAATTTGGATACATGATGCAAGAGCAATATCAGATGTCCATGATGGGTGAGCTGAAATTCTTCCTTGGTCTTGAAATTCGTCAGCAAAGGAATGGCATCTTCATATCTCAAGAAAAATACCTCAAAGATTGTCTGAAGAAGTTTGGAATGGAAGATTGCAAAGGCTATACGACGCCAATGCTAGCCAAACACCATCTTGGTCCCAACGACAATGGTAAAGAGTTCGATCAAAAGGTATACCGCTCCATGATTGGTTCTTTACTCTATCTATGTGCATCTAGGCCAGATATTATGATTAGTGTTTGCATGTGTGCTCGATTCCAAGCGGCACCAAAGGAATCGCATCACTTAGCTGTGAAGCGAATTCTTCGATATTTGGCTTACACCCCAACACTCGGATTATGGTATCCAAAGGGCTCAAAATTTGATCTGGTTGGTTTCTCGGATGCTGATTATGCTGGTGACAAGGTGGATCGCAAGTCTACATCAGGCACATGTCACTTTCTGGGACGATCAATTGTCTGTTGGTCTTCAAAGAAGCAGAACTGTGTGTCACTCTCAACTGCTGAATCCGAATACATTGCTGCGGGATCTTGCTGCGCTCAGCTTCTATGGATGAAGCAAACACTCAAGGATTATGGCATCAATCTAAAACAAGTACCTCTCTTCTGCGACAACGAAAGCGCCATCAAGATTGCCAACAATCCAGTCCAGCACTCGAAGACAAAGCACATTGAAATTCGTCATCACTTTCTCAGAGATCATGTCATGAAGAAAGATATTGACATCATTCACGTCAACACTGAAGAGCAACTGGCAGATATCTTCACAAAGCCCTTGGATGAGAAAAGGTTTTGCAAGTTATGGTGTGAGCTAAATATCTTGGAATCCTCAAATGTCCTGTGATCAGGCACACATCCTAACACTTATGCATGTTGATGACTTAGATGTGCAACACACGAAGTAACGTATATCTTCAATTAATGAAGACTTACATTCTGAGTGTGAATACATTAACGTGGAATTTGACTTCGGAGCGCCACGATAATTGTGCGCCGTGTCTGGGTCTAATACTTCCTATACAGTGGGTAACGCCACCACCAAATTTCTTGGTTTGAAGTGTTTCACTCATGGCGTCATTTTTGCAATGTCTTCACATTTTGTCTGTCTTCAATTTCAATTTATCTTCATGATTCTCTTCACTATGATGATTTGATCGCTTTCTGATATATAAATATTAGTGTTCTGTCCTCTACAGCATTCACTTATAGCTATGGCTTCCCAGTTGAATCTTTTGAACTAAGTGAATGTGATCGGACCCTAATCACTCTATGCTTTCTATCTCAAACTATATCTGTCCAAATCATATGCATTCTATTGAAACTGTCGAATGTCTTCTCTGCGTCCTAGTCAGCAGAAGACACAGAGACAAACATTAAGTCTGTTTTAAATGATTCATCTTTACTGATTGAAATCCGGAGAAGCCGGAACAACCATCCGACATGCCTGGCCGGCGTGGGAATGTGGGACAACTCTGAGTATGTTACATGCTTGCCACGTGCCCCTCAGATGCGAACCACCAGGGGCACCTACGTAATTGCGTTGTGCCGCACACTTCCTTATAAATACGTGCCCCTTGCTGTAAAGAAAACCTTCTTCCACCTCTCCACCTCGTCAAAACCCTAGCACCACCGCTAGCTCTCGACGACGCCGGCGACGAAGCGCTTAGCTGCCGCAACTTCTCCGACGCCGTCCTCACGCCGGCTGCGGACATCTTCCTCTCCGCCGCCGCCGTATGTGTCCTCCGTCGCCAAGTTAGGGCACGGTGGATTGAACTGCTCGGTCTCCTATTCATCCCATCTAGCAGTTCTTCGTGTGGTAAATATAACTCTATTTTTACCATCTTTTTGATCCTCAAAGATTCATCCTATTTACCAAAAGTGGTTTCTACCTATACAATGTTAGATCTAATCTGTCTGCACCTCATACTACCTAGTATATTCACTTAAGCTTCATATCAAGTTAGATTCCTCACTTGTACTTATTCATGGATTCGTACAAATCTGGAACCAACTCTCAACATATAAGTGAATGTCTTCGCATCATGAGGTCAATGTCTTCAAACTGATTTATCTTCAAACTTTCTGAGAATGCATATGACCTCTTCCCCTTCCCTCGCATCTCTAATGCTGTCACAGGTACATGTCCGTGGGAGAATCCCTTGGTTCTCATAGTCTGCATTCGTTTGCAGAATTCCTACAACATCACATTGATTCTCCTGAAGCCAGTTCCTGTTTGTCCAGCAAGCGAAAGCCCTTGAAGCCTCTGAACATATTGAAACCATTCAGTTTGAAGTTCATGGCTATAGAGAAGCCAGTAAGGAAGGGTGGCAGACAGCGTCGAGGGGGAACATCAAAAGATTTGCCTGATGACCTCGCAGAACTTTATAAGACAGATCATGAAGAGAATTATCATCAGCGCAAGACACGGATCCAATGGATTCGACGATATTGGGCTGAACAATGGTTCAAATACAAGTTCGTGACCCAGGAATATGCTGAGAAGAATGCTATTAAAAGTCCTTGGGGTGATATTCTCTATCGATGCCTTCAACCCAAGAACAGAGCTAAAGCTATTGCACAAAGTTTCTATCCTTGTATGATCCGTGGACCTCAGCCTGAAAATGCCAACTCAACATCATTGCTCTGGTGTCGTGACGACAATCTCTTCAAGCGTAACTTTCAGCATGCAAAGGCATCGGCCGAAGAAAACAAGAATTCATTGGGATTTGACTTCAATCCTGGTCCCTCTGCTCCCCGTGCTGACGGCTCACGTGATGCAGAACCCAATGTCATTGGCCCCTTCTCCAACCTTGATGGCCTCATCACTTACATCTTGTTCCAAGGTGCCAAAGTGGATCATTCTGATAAAGATGCTGACACTGATGAAGCCCCAGCTCCTCCTCCTCCAAAGCCACAGAAGCTAAAGAAGCTTAAGGCTTCAGAATCAGCTGCTCCTCCAAAAGCTTCATGTGTGAAGCCACTGGCCACTGCACCTCCTGAAGACAATGTGCAATCTGAGGATCTATCACGTATCTCCAAGAAGACGGAGAAGAAAAAGAGAATCGTCAAGCACACTGATCAAATCTTGACTCCTGCTGCCATTCTGCGTGAAGAGCACATTGATCTGTCCAGCGATGAAGATCTTGCAGATGATGCCCTTGAGCAACTGATCAAGAGTAAGGAAGAAGCAGAGATCTTCAATAATTTGCCTCTCTTGGATGTGGCAATCATCCATAACTTCATTGATGAGTGGTTTGACACCCCAAATCTCAGCTTTGATGATCTGCAACTTCCCATTGGCCTCAGCGTCGCCTTCAATGGCGCCATTGCTTCTGAGCTAGCTCTTGCTCAGCACATCGTTGAACTTAAACACAAAATCGACTATAAGAAGGCCCAGTTCAAGAAGAATGTGGCCAAGCTCAGCGTGCAAGATGTCAAAAACTTCAAGATCATGCTGCACGAGCTCAAAGAAGCCTTTCATAAGAAGCGTGAAGAAGCTCAAGGCTCTCGTGAGCGTATGAAGAGTCTGGCTGACAAGTGTGTGCTAGCCTACAATGAGGCTGAGAAGTGCAAGTCTCTTGGTCGTCCTAGCATTGACCCACGAATGGCTGCAAAGAAGAAGAAGCTATCAACTGCCCAATCTGCACCAGGAAGAACCTCGCATAGTCTTCCCAAGTAGCATGACTGGCTCGAAGCCAAAGGTCATGTCAACCGCTTCAGAACTGAAGAAGATGAGGGCTGCAGAGGCTGAAGCCAGAAAAAGGAAAATTACAGAAGCCTCTGATGTTGCTCCCTCCAAGAAGAAGCGCAAAACCAAGAAGAATCGGGCTGCTCCCATAGAGCCCTTGGTTGTTGAACCCATCTCAATGGTGCGTCCTGCATCTGAACACCACGAACAACAGCTGATAGTTCATGAGCCTGCTTCCACAGAGGCTTATGAAGCTGAAGACATTCCAGTAGTTGAACCCACCACTGCTGAAGACATTGGTCATCATGACAATGTTGAAGATGATGACGTTCTTCCTCAGATCGAACACAACTTGGTATCATCGCCTGTTCTCACGAACAACAAACTCATCAGCATTGGTCGTCCTCTGACGCCAATTGCTCAGGATGCATCATGGGATGATCACCCACAACAACAAGACTCCCCAAGTACTCCCCAACCACAACCACAAGTTACTCCGCCTGTTCAAGAAGAACAAGAAGACTTTGAGGCCCAGCCAACTCCATCTCCAAAGGCGTCGCCAGCTTTTCACAGGCTTCGCAAAGGACAAAGGCCTCAGGTCCCTCTTTCGAGCATTCCAGAAGGAGAAGTGCACCACTCATCTGTTGCACAACAAGTGTTTCCAGAAGCCACTCCGACTGCGAATGTCTCTGTGTCTGAAGCCCAAGCTGCTGAAGACAATTCGGCTGCATCAGCCGATGAAAATCAAGAAGACGTACGTGTCCCCACTCCCCCCAATACTGAAGAAGATGTTCCTGATGTGAACGTGCAAGTGCCCGACCCTCCAGCTCATCAAGTGGAGGTTGAAAATCTTGAGGCTGCCACCACCAACACCAATGATGCCAATGACATTGTCATGGCTGAAGCTAATGTGGAGCTTGCACCAACCAATGTGCATCCTGAAGCCTCAATTGATGCCACTGCTCCTGTTCCGCCACCAAGGCCCTATACTATTGAGCAAGCATACAATCATGGTCAGCTAAGCACTGTACGATGGCCCGTTCTGGTCCCTCCGCCTACTGCTTCTGGTCCTCAGGTTGATTATCATGTTGAGCACAGGCCTCAGGTCCAGAAACCAAAGCCAGGTCTGCCAAGGTTCCCAGGAACTGCCAACTCTACAAGGTCCTTCAATGCAAATGGCTTCAAAAGCCACAACACCTTCTTTGATAGTGCAAAGAACCCCTACACAAAGCCTAGAATATCATCTGTCCGGTTCTGGAGCTATCAGCAGCGAAGCTATTACTCCTGCGTTCTATATGATCAAGGGCGCATTTTCCCTCATATGCGCCTCGACACTGAAGCCATTGCTGGACTGCCATGCTTAGAAGAAGCACTTACTGCTTTCGTGATGCAGGTCTGCTCAGCTTTGTGACAGACAAAGAGCATTGGAATGAGGAACTGGTACTTCAATTCTATGCTACCCTCCACATTCGCGGCTACAACAGGGATATAAAGACATGGGTTCTCGAGTGGATGACTGGAAATGTTCACCATGAAGCCAAAGCTCATGACATCATTGAGCTTACAGGCTTATCCACTCCCAGAGAGCTGTACGAACCTGATTGTCAACTTCACCGCAATGCACTGGAGAGCATCTTCCATAAGCCAGAACCCAACATGAGCCAGATGTTGAGCATGATGAAGCCTTTGCCACATGACGCTGAATACCCAACAGAGTTCTTTTGTTGATGACCTTGAGTATCTGCCTCGCACCATATATCACATCATCAGGCGGACTCTATGGCCTATCAAAGGGCATTCATCAGCTGCAAAACTTGAACGAGCCATGAAGACATTGGTCTTTTACATCCTCAATGGCATCAGCTTCAATGCACAAGAATTCTTCATCCGGCAGCTTGCCGCGTCCGGATCTGACCTTTTTAGCCTGGAGTTCTATGCTCCATGGGTCATGTGCCTCATCAAGCTACACTCTGCTATCAACTATCAGCCCTCTGCTCGCAATCATCTGATCTTTCTACCAGAGGTTGATATGTCAGTTGAAGCCATACACCCTGAGCCAGCCAAGAAGCCTCTTTGTCTTCAAAATGCAGAACACCAAAGCTTCACTCAACCCATGGAAGGAGTCCAAGCAATAACTCGTATCTATCCAATGGCTGGGAACACTCGACTGCCTCATCGTGCGCAGACTGAAGCTACTGAGAGCACAATTGCCCAAAGACCCAAGAAGCGCTCTCGCATTCTAAATGACCGAGAACTACTTGTGGTGCTGCATCAGAAACAAGATAAGCATCACTTTTGGCTCAAGCGACAAATGCAAAGCCTCTTGGTGGACGTCAATCGCATTCGAAATCTTGCCACCAAAAATGCCTTTGTCACTCACGAGACCTGTCGGCGATCATGGAAGAGTTTGACGCTGCTAAGTGCTGAAGCAGATCTTCAAGACGATGGCTTCACTGAAAGATTCAAGTTTGACTCCACTCCTCCACGGAATGTTGTCCTACGTCGAACCCCATCTCTTGAAGACTCTGACTATTCTTCCTCCGCGGCAACTGTAAATGCCAGAGTGATCGATGATGAAGACGATGCTACTTCACCGCCTCCTACTTCTGCACGCATCGACACTGCACCAAGTACATCTGCACCACCAAACAACAACGACAACCCTGATGCTTCTCCTACTCCTGAGAACGAGTAGATACTCTATGTCTTCAAACCTTTTTGGTCATTCCTGACAAAAGGGGGAGAAGCGTATGAGTTGATAGTCTTCAAACGGGTTCATATGAGCGGTTGCTTCATATTTTGCCTCGTGTTTACAACTCTCGCTTTTTGATACATTTGGTTCTTTGAGTTGTAACACTTAAACTCGATGGTCGTCTGCTACTTATTTGCTTTTCTGTGATGCGATGATAAATTCCGCATGTGCGATGATAACTTCCGCACTTAGATCATTCTGCAGACGTCCATTTTTCATTATGCATGTCATTCCTATTATTACATCATTTCATGCATGATGAATTATCTTCATAAGTTTAAGAGGATCTCCGCAAGTACAACCAGCCATGTGCATTTGCATTCCAAAAGCAAATTACCTATATGCACATCTTCAGGGGGAGCCTTTGCCACTTATGAAGACAATACCCTATCCTTTACAATTTCACATACTTTATTCCCGTTGAAAACTTCAACCAGTTTGTCATCAATCACCAAAAAGGGGGAGATTGTAAGTGCATCTAGTGCCACCCCTTGTTGGTTTTGGAGTATTGACGACAAAGTTGGTTGAGGGACTAATGCGTTTGTGAGAATTGCAGGATAACGCAGGTAGTGTCCCTCATTGATTCGGTTTACCTACCGGAGATGGCCCCTAAAAATGTATGAAGACATTGAAGACAATGGTGGTATGTGAAGATATTCACGTTGAAGACTATGACATGAGAAGACATTGAGTGAAGACTATGGAGCGCGAAGACTGTGTCGTGTCGTTGTTTCCTTTTCTTCTTTGTTGAGTCATAGGAACCACCGTACTGTTAAGTGGGGTCCAAGTGAATTTAGTCAGAATGACTAAAGTGATGCTCAACCAAAATCCTATGTCTTCGAGCGAAGACAATGAGAGCAAATCTTATCCAGAGCTGGATGAGTCAGCTTTGCTTGTAGCCCAAGTAAAGTTGTCGTGTGTGTTTAAAATCTGACCGTTGGAACACGTGTCAGTTCCTTAGTGACCCAGGGTCATTTCGGACATATCAGGTCGGGTTTCCTTGTGGCTATAAATAGCTCATCCCTTACACCATAAATTGGTGGCTACTCAGAGTTAGTTTACGACTTTTGTCGTTTGAGAGCAACCCACCTCGAAGCCTTTGAGAGAGAGAACTCCTTGCAAGGACAAGCCCAAACACCCAGAGCCAAAGAGTGTTAGGCATCACTGAAGTCTTTCTGTCTGTGTGACCTGAAGACTTATTACACTTGAGGACTGTGAATCCTCCAGCCGGTTAGGCGTCGCATTCTGAGCATCCAAGAGTCATTGTGGATCGCCGGTGAACGAAGTCTGTGAAGGTTCAGAAGTCTACCTTGAAGACTTGCCAAAGTGATTGGGCGAGGACTAGGTGTCCTTAGCTCAAGGGGAATAAGGTGAAGACACAGTCTTCTGAGTTGAATCTCAGCCTCCCTAACCAGACGTACAGTTGTCACAGCAACTGGAACTGGTCCAACAAATCTTGTATCTTCAATAAGTGACTAGTTCTATCCTCTTCCCTTTTTACTTAGTGTTTGTCTTCGTGAAGTCATTGCTTAATCGTCATACCTGTTTGACTTCATTGCTTGACTACTATTGTTTGTTGGCTTCATACTATCTTCCATCCTGATCCTTACTACCTAGCTGCTATTAGTCTTTGTACTTTCACATTATCGCATACTTGACTATGGCTTGCTTGTTGTAGTTTATCTTCCGCTGCATATCAATTAGGTCGTTTCTATTGTTTGTCTTCGAAACTTCCACGTTTTGAAGACTTCCATAAAAATCGCCTATTCACCCCCCTCTAGTCGATAACTAGCACTTTCACTACTTTATATTTTCGTAGAATCAGCTTATGTAACTTTACCTCCTTAGTCATTGCTGCTTCTGTTGACTCTGCTTCTGTTCTCGTTGCTGCTGCTGACTGTTGTGCTTGTTCTTTGCTGAGTGGAGATTTCTGGGCATCTTCCCGTTTTCTCTTTTGGAGTTCATCACCGCTACCGTTGTTTTTGTCTTGTAGCTTTTGAAACACACATGTGGCTAAGTGGCAGTGCATTTGAGGTTCAACAGAGCTATTTTATACTTTCAGAGAACCAGCTTATGTAAATTTACCTTTTTAGTCGTTGTCGCTGCTGCCGTCTCTGCTGCTGTTTTTCGGTGAGTGAATATTTTGGGGCTTGGTCTTCTTTGACGTTGATGTATGCCATTTGAAGAACATGTTGACCTTCTTCAGTGGCCTCCTTTTGCTCATTTGTCTCCTCTCTCTGGGATGGAGGAAAGTAGTGAAATGCGAAATGCGTATTTTTGAACTATAAGATCATTCAGAGGTATTTTGTGTTTTCACCTCTGTACTTGTTACTGCTGATTGTTCTATGTATTCTTCATTGAGTGGTGTTTTTGGGTCCTTCTCTTGCTCTTTATTTTGCTGTTCATTGTCACTGACCTTGTTTTTTTCTTGCAGCTGTTCAAATATAGAGGTGGCAAAGTGAGAGTGCATTGGAGTGAATACAGGTGTGGTAGGTTGGAGTTTATTTGATTGTGTACGCAACAATTTTATAATTTCATAGTTGCAAGTTTCGTAACTTTACCTTTTCAATCGTTGATGGTGCCGCTGTCTCTGGTAGCTATTGTTTGGTGAGTGAATTTTTGGTGGCTTAGTCTTTAGTGGCATTATTGTCTACCGTTTGCAGAACATGTTCGGGTTGTTCATTGGGCTCCTCTGGTTGTGTTTGATGGTCTTGATTGTTGGTGCTCTCTTGAGCTTCTTGTGCCTGCACCAACACAAAAAGTATTTAAGAAATGGGTGCATCTTTGATTGTTGAGTTACAATTTTTTGTTTATAAGACCTCTTTCTCTGGATTTGCAGGACCGTCTATTGCTAGAACTACGGCTTCTCGTTGTCTCGTGCTGTCCTCTAGTTTGTCTTGTTCAATGTCTATGCCAGTGCTTTCGCTTGCTTCCTCTTCCTGTTTAATAATAATTTAAATTATAGTTTGAACTTCATCTGTGTCTCAACTTTGTAACCTCACCTCTTCAGATGTTGTTGTTTGAAGTTCTGTGTGTTTTCCAGTTTCCTTTGGTTGCTCTGCTTCTTGATCTTAGAGATCAATGTACTTGTTTGTTTCCTGCATTTGTTCAAAGAAAAGGGTGAGACATCCCTTATAATCCTTGTATTGTGGTGGTGGGGTGTATTACGTAGTTCAGACATCATAAATGGTTTGAAAAGGGTTTGTTGTTGATTTTTTACCTCTGTGTTGATGACTGGGTTATTCGTGCCTGCATCGACTGTTTCTTTGTTAGGTATAACAGTCTCTAGTTTCTCATCGGCTTGGATGTCTTGGGTTTTCTCCTTTGTACTCGTGATGGTGATCTGCAATGTTGTGGCACTGGAAATCTCTTGTGCACAAACTTCCTGTTCTGTGACTCCTTCGTCTGTTTGAGGTTCACTATGGGGTTCAATTTCAACACGTGTTGTCTGTTTGGTCTTGCAGTGATTGTGATTCCTGGAATTCAAACAATATGAGTTTGCGGTTCACTTTCTTTCCTGCCATTATGAGTTTCCGGTGTGGGGTGTAGTAGGTTGTGGAAGTTTACCTCCTCTTCGTTGTTTTCTTCTTCTTTGTCGTTTGTTATGCTAACGGTTGATTATGGGTCAGCCTCTTGCATTTGGTTGACGGGACTGCTAACTTGATTGTTCTCCAACTGAGCCTATATTTTGTTGGAGGTTTGTCAGTTAACTTATAACTCTATCCAGTTTTGAAAGGAAAAATGGATGTTCATATTGACCTCTTCACTGGTTCTGACGTCGATCGTATCTTGTGCTTGTGTTGGGGTAGTTGTTGTTGTAGCACTGTCTGTTGTGAGGTTGCTTTGTTTGTTGCGTTCATTCTTGTTTTTGGGGTTGTTGACACCATCCTGCTGTTGGAGTTCATCTTGGGCTGGTGTGCTATTGGTACATTCTTGAAAGCATTGAGACAGTTCTTTTCAGTTGAGGTATGAAAACAGGGGTTTGCTTTAGGGTGCGGATGGCACCATGCATTACTATTTATTTACCTGTTTTTGCCGCTTTATCTTCTTCTTGTCAATTCCCACGTCCCTTGATTTTGTTCTTCTCTTCCTCTCTTCGTCCTCTTCTTCTTTCTTTCCTTTTCTCCTTTCTCTTTGTTCTGTTGTGGCTACGATTTCATTCGTGCGGTTGGCATCAACGTCTACTTGATGCTGCTAGATTTGCTTGCTCTAGTGTCTGCAGGGTCGCGTTGTCTGTGAGGTAACTTGTGCAAACTATGTCCTGAAATTGTCTAAGTTGTTCTAGAGAATCTATCAGGGCAATTGTTTGTTACACGACTTTGTCCTTGTTTTTTTCATCCAATCTCTCTTCTTTTTCGTTACATCCCTGTTTAGCCTTGGTGGTTACTGTGGGTAACTGTTCTGCTTCATGGAGCACTTTTTCCAACAATTTGTTTATCCTTTGGAATCTTTCTTCTGGTCCTGTGTTGATGCTTTTGTTTGGTTCCGTGCTTCCACTAGTGCCGATACGTGGTTCGCGCCGGCGTTTGGGTGGAGGTGGTAGTAGTTTGGTTGTGTGTTGGTGTTGCTGTTCTTTACGATGTTCTCCTGCTATCCGGTGAACTGAAGATGAAGTTGATGCTATGCTGGTATAGAAGATCCTCTCTGCTATTCCTTTCCATGTCTGCATCGTTTCGGTGGAATGGAGTTGATTAGAATGGAAAATATTTTCAAAAAGGGAAGGACTGATTTATGACCACACAGCTATACCTGTATCTTGCCAAATTCATAGTCATCTGGTCGTGCTTTTCCGTCCGTTTTCATGTCTGCTCTAGCTATTTTTGCTAGGTCACTCTCTTTGAGATGGTTTGCTCGTGGTAATGAGGTCCTGTCCATTGTCTTTGCAATCTTCCGCATTTCTTTTGTGTCGGTTGGCAACAGCAGGGAGTCAAGGTACATGATTACTGGTCCCTGAGCCAAACCATTGACGTGCTTTTTGTTCTTTTCTTCCTGAGGCAACATCCTGTGCTTCTGCCATGTCTTGGCTCCTTCCCTAATACATTTGATGATTACCTCGCAGAAATCCATCTTTGCCATTTCTGGATAGTCCATGTCCTTGACCATTATAGCTTGCCGGGCGAAGATAGCGGCGCTTGACCCGCAGACAACATTATGGAAAAAAATAAGGAAAAATATTTTAACCGATTTCCTGTTTGACTATTCATCATCTATTTCCACCAATATTTGTAGCTTCTCGAACAGTTGTTTTGGCACGAATTTTGTATCTTTGAAGCCAAGGTCTGACATCAGTTCTTTCATTGAAGCTGGGCTAGTCTCTGGCCTTGTGCTGACGTTTGCGTGCCGTTTGGGTATCCAAACACCTTATGGATAACTTCCTTGGTAATCTTGATTTTTTGGTCTACGGTACCATCACCGAAGGTTATTGTCATGGTTTATGTGTTGAGGTTGTCGTAGATGTGTGCTGCAAGCGGTCTGCAGATGGAGCCCGTTATTTTGCAGTTCTCTATGCTGCCAAATCCTGCCGTCCTAATATCTTTCTTGTGATGGTCTTTAAGTAAATTCCATGCTTTCTTGACATGAGCAAATGCTGCCCCTGCCTTGATTTGGCATTTCTCTTCGTCTGTTTCTTGCTATTCTTCGTCAACTGTTGGTGCTGCCAATTCTTTCTCGCTTGTCTTACTTCTATTTCTGTCCTTCTTGCCTGATTTGGGCTGTTTTAGAAGAAAAAACAACAGGGTTTTGTTAGAAAGGAATGTTAGATCCCTAGTGCTGAATAGTGGTATTCAAAATTAGTGCATAAGTGTGTTTTTACATCGTCGTCATGTTCTGCGTCACTGTCGTGCTCTTCGGCATCATCGTCGTCTGTAGGAATGAAATCTGCATCATGTTGTCTGTCATCATCATCATCATTGGTATCTGAACCTTTGCTGTTGGTATCGTCTTGTTCTTTTTCTACCCTTTGTCGTTTGTTTTTCTTCTTGCGTTCACCTTGTTTCTTCGTACCGGTTGGTTCTGTTGGCGGGAGTACCATTAGAGGTAATGGCTGATGCTGTAAGGTACCAGTGTCGATGATGTTTTCAGCATTGTCCTTTTCTTTTGCCTTTTTGCTCCAGGAGTAAAAACAGTGCTGGTATCTGATTTTCTCTTTTTTTTGCTTGTTGCTAGGTGTTTAATCCTGTTGAGCCTGGTGTAAGTTACCATTTCTGTCACAGGTGGTTTGTTCCTCGTGTTCTGTTCTATGTCCTTTTCTGATGAATGAGGAGACATGCTTTGTGTTTGTGTGCTCTCAATATCACCGTCTTCGTGTCCTGCACAATGACCAGGTAACGAAAAACGATATTCTTTTGTCCGAAAATAATTTATCCACATTTAAAATATATATCTTCCACGATTATGCATAAGGAATGTGAAATTCCCAAAGGGGATTTTTAGTTTTCTTTTTTGGGTTAAGAAAGGTTATTTCTACTGTTACCGATTGAGCTAATCAGGGGATTGAAAAAATATATTAATTATGGTTATGAGTGGAGCTGGGGAAGTGAAGTTAGGGTGAAGTATTTTCTGAGACAAAAATGCACTCTGCAGGTGATATTTCATAATGGGAGGAATATCATCAATGAGAGTTGAAGATTTATTTAGTAAGTTAAACTTTTTTTAATTAAATATGAGATAGTGTGCGAACATTTTTAATGTTTTCTATAAAGAAGTATATAAAAAGTGGAAGGTAGTTTTGTTTGTAGACATAGTTAAGTTATTGTTGTCAAGGATAGCAGTTAAGTTATTAATGTCTCAATACAGTTTTTTGCAGATAGATAGTGGACTCTTTTGGTCAAACCTTTGACAGGAGCTTGCTGGATTGCATGCTCTTCAGCAGGGTCTTCATCAGTATTTTGCTGGGTTTTAGCTTCTTCGTGAGGATTTCTCATTGCTGCATAAAAATGGGCAGGTGTTAGAAGTAGAGTCGAGTGTCACAGAAAAAAAAGTTGTGTGGTGTGAAAACAAATTTGTATGGATAGAGAGGCATGAGTTGTTTTACCCTAGAAGAATAGGGTACAACTATTCTTTGTTCACGGTTTTTCAGACCATAGGCACATAATTTGAAAAACGGTTATATTGAAGGGACAAACGATGTAGAAAATGGCGTACGGTTATCAGGTTTTGGCCTCTCAGGATGCTTGCGGGGTTTGGATCTATCGACGTATTCTAGTTAGTGAAGTTTTAGGTTTAGTACCTTTGAGCACATATCGTATGGCGAAAATTCCAGCGCGGAGAGCTGTAGCATTTCTATTAAATCTCATCTCTTCGCCAGTTCAAGTTGTTAGACGAATTGATTTTAGGTTATTGGAAAACTCCTTGGTAGCGGTGGCTAGGGTTGCTGTTCCTTGAAGTTGAAAAATCACTACGATCTACCCGGTGGAATGGAGTGGGATAGAATGATAATTACCTTCAATTAGTTGTGCGGTGTTCTTCGGTTCCATCCGCTTATTGTGTCGTTGCTCTTTTTTTGTTGCGATTTCCGTCGCCGCTGTTGAAGTCCTCGCCGTCGGTCGCTACAGCCGGCGGGGTTATTGGTGTTCTCGCGGGCAGTGTGTGGCTGTGTGTATTTCGGATTGGATGGTGGTTGGCGAACATGGTGGCGGTTTGTCCGGTGACGCAAACTCGATTTCGAATTTGTGTTTGTGTGCAGAAGGAAGGAGGAGAGCGTGCGGGAGTGATGAAGGTTTTGAGATTTACTTTGCGGAAGGGGAAGCAAGCTAGTAGAAGAGGGAGGGAGAGATGGAAACCATCAAACCGTCTCCAATCTGCAACCGTCCGTTTGAGCATCAAGATCCGTTTTTCTGATGTTAGGCTCGGAAGTGTAGGTTCTACAGGCACGTAGATGCAGGCACAAGAGGCACGACAGTGTAGGTTCTACAAGAAGGTAGAGCACCGTGGGACAGGGAAGAGTCGCGTGAGGCACGTGGATGTAAGCATCGGAGGCACTGAAATGCTGCTTTTCGAGGCACGGGTATCAACCCTGAGGATGTACAAGAGTGTTGTGGCAGATGCATGTGTTAGAATGCTCGGTTAAAGAGGCATGGTTGTGAAGTCTCAGGAGCGACGCGGGCGTGGCAGTGGGGCCATTTAAGAGTCACGGCGTATGTTACTTTAGGCACGTGAGGCACGTGGGTTCAGGCATGAAAGGGAGAAAAGGTGAATCCACAACAGGCACGTACGTGTGTTTTCTCAAGTCACGGGTGTGCAGTCTCTGGAGGCACAAAAGTGTGGCAGCATAGGAATGGGTCTGACTACTCGGTTACAGAACCACGGTTGTGAAGTCACGTGGGTGTGGCACTACGGGGCACGTAAGAGTCTCGGCAAGTGTCACGTTGCGGACGTGGGTGCAGGTACATAAGGCACAGTAATGGAGGCACTACAGTTACGTACGTGCACTCTCTGGATGCACAAAAAGTTTTGCGGCAGAGGCATGGGTCCGAGTACTCGGTTAGAGAACCACGGTTGTGAAGTCACGTGGGTGTGGCACTACCGGTCATGTAAGTGTCGTGGCATGTGTCACGTTGCGCACGTGGATGTAGGAACAGGAGGCACGGCATTCAAGGCAACGGAGGCACGGACTTGCGGCTTCTCGAGGCATGGGGTATCAACCCTGCGTATGCAAAAGTAGTGCAGTGGCAGACGCACGTGTCGGGCTGCTTGGTTACAGAGGCACGGTTGTGAAGTCTCAGGAGCCACGCATGTCACGTTGCACACGTGGGTGCAGGTACGTGCAGGCACATAAATGAAGGCACCACAGGCACGTACGTGCACTCTCTGGATGCACAAAAAGTTTTGCGGCAGAGGCATGGGTACGAGTACTCGGTTAGAGAACCACGGTTGTGAAGTCACATGGGTGTGGCACTACCGGTCACGTAAGTGTCGCGGCATGTGTCACGTTGCGCACGTGGATGTAGGCATAGGAGGCATGGCATTCAAGGCAACGGAGGCACGGACTTGCAGCTTCTCGACGCACGAGGTATCAACCCTGCATATGCAAAAATAGTGCAGTAGCAGACGCACGTGTCAGGATGCTTGGTTACAGAGGCACGGTTGTGAAGTCTCAGGAGCCACACATGTCACGTTGCACACGTGGGTGCAGGTACGTGCAGGCACAGAAATGAAGGCACCACAGGCACGCACGTGCACTCTCTGGATGCACAAAAGTGAGGCGGCAGAGGCATGGGTCCGAGTACTCGGTTACAGAACCATCGTTGTGAACTCACGTGGGTGTGGCACTACGGGGGACGTAAGAGTCTCGGCAAGTGTCATGTTGTGCATGTGGGTGCAGGTACGTAAGGCACAGAAATGAAGGCACCACAGGCACGTACGTGCATTCTCTGGATGCAAAAAAAGTGTGGCAGCAGAGGCATGGGTCCGAGTACTTGGTTAGAGAACCACGGTTGTGAAGTGACGTGTGTGTGGCACTACGGGGCACGTAAGAGTCTTGACAAGTGTCGCGTGAGGCACGTGGGTGCAAGGACGTAAGGCACAGAAATGAAGGCAACACGGTTGTGAAGTCACATGGTAGTGATGAAGTGGAGCCTCTCTACAGGCATGTGGATGCAGGAACACGAGGCATGGAAGTGCAGGTTCTGCAGGCACGTAGATGCAGGCACAGGAGGCACAGAAGTGTGGGTTCTACAGGCAGTTAGAGAACCATGGGACAGGTAAGTGTCGCGTGAGGCACGTGGCTGTAAGCATCAGAGGCAAGGAAATGAAGCGAACGTAGGCACGAACATGCTGCTTCTCGAGGCACGGGTATCAACCCTGTGGATGTTCAAGAGTGCGGTGGCAGAGGCATGTGTTAGAATGCTCGGTTAAAGAGGCACGGTTGTGAAGTCTCAGAAGCGACGTGCGCGTGGTAGTGGGGCCATGTAAGAGTCACAGCGCATGTTATTATGTTAGGCACGTGACACACGTGGGTGCAGTTACGGAAGGCGGAATTGGTCAATCCACAACAGGCATGTACATGTGTTTTGTGAAGTCACGGGTGTGCACTCTCTGGATGCACAAAAGTGTGCCGGTAGAGGCATGGGTCCGACTATCCAGTTAGAGAACCACGGTTGTGATGTGACGTGGGTGTGGCATGACGGGCCCCATAGGAGTCACGGCAAGTGTCATGCGAGGCACGTGGATGTAGGCACGTGAGGCACGACATTGAAGGCATAAGAGGCACGGATGCAGATACAGGAGGCACTAAAGTACTGAACCTAGGAGGAGACCTTGTGTGAGTGCGGAATGTTTCGAGATTTACTGTGGAAGAGAGGAAGCAATAGAGTAGTGGAGGTGGGAGAGATGGAAATGATGGAACCATCTGTAATCTTCGACGGTCTGATTTTAGCATCAAGATTCGTGCCACCTGGCTTTGTTTTTTTTGTTCGCTGTAGCATCTTAATACATGTGTGGGGCACGGAACACCAGGCTCTACATGCACCGACGTTGGTATTATAGAGGCACTGGTATCGACTCTGTGGATGCACAAATGTGTAGTGGCAGGGGCATGCATCTGAAGACTTACTCAGAGAGTCACGGTTGTGAAGTCTTTAGAGTGACGAGCGTGTGTCACCACGGTCACGTGAGAGTGATGCCTCGGGAAGTGTGGTAGTAGAGGCATCGGTGCGAATAGTACTCAAAGAGTATCGGTTGTGGGTCCACATGTGTGAAGTCTGTGCAGCATTGGTCGTGCGGTAGTAGCGGCTTGCGTCGGGAAAGGTGCGAGGAGTTCAACATAGTACGTGCTTAGTATCTGAAGGCAGTGCACACTATCTAAGCGTGCCAGTGCAGTGTGTGCTTGAATGGTTTATGCAACAACATTTGTTACGTGCTTAATCACACGATTTGATGGTTGCTTTTCCCCGGCAACCGTGAGCACTGCCACTCGGCGGTTGCCCCAGCGCACAGAAACCGCGAGCGCATGTCTACTGCCCTCATTACCATGACAAGGCCGCGTCCAACCACCTCCTCCACGACCCAAACCTTGGCACAAAAGGGCAACTGTGCTTCCATAGCCGCTCAATTCCAAAAACACTATTGCCGCTCCATCTCAACTAGCAACTCCTCACAATCTTTGTGTCAAGGCCGCCATCACTGGAGGAGCGTAATGGCGGAGGAACTGTCTGCCAAGCGTCCCCGTGGTGAGACGTCCCACCAGAGCACCGAGGTTGACGACGTTTAGGTCCCCGGTCAGAAGCACGACTACAAAGTGCACCTTAAGGAGGTTTGCATCCACGGCAAGGAAAAGCTGGATGTCGTATGCACCAGCAATCCTGACGAAGCCGACAAGATGATCAGCAGGATCCTGAAGAGGGTCTGCGGCTTGTACCCTTAGTACATCGGAGTTGATGTCGAGTATACCAGCAAAGACGAACCTCCGCAGAGGGCAGCAGTTCTGCAGTTATGCGTGGAGGAACTCTGTCTGGTATACCACATCACCGTGGCAACAAAATGGTGAACCATCCTACAACTTCAACCTCTCCATGCTTCTATTTAATTAGCATTTCACCCTGAAATTTGATTAAATTGGTTTATTGAATTGATGTATCAGTGAAGTTTCTGAAGTAGATGCAGCAGAATAGATTTTGAACTTGACTCACCAGATCAGTTGATGTATTTGATGCACTAGATTAATTTATGAATTTGATGTATGGGATTATTTTCTGAACTTGATGTTCTAGTGCACTTTCTGTTCTAGTGTAGTTTCTATATTAGATGTTCTAGTGTAGTTCAGTTTCTTGAATTGATGTGTTAACGTGGCTAAGAAGTAGATAGGTCATTGATTCAAGTGTAAATACCAAAAATAAAAATGACATGCTATGCTAGTATTTTATTTCTGAACTCTGCATAGCAGTTTCTGAATTATTTTTGTCCATGAATTATACGTACTATATAAGTATTTACTTGATGGATACTTGATGGATCCACCTTAAATGTGTCATCCCCCTTGCAGGCCCAAGAGCCTGCACCCGTTCCTGAAGGAGGACATGTTCTACACCTTTGCCGACTTCAGTATTGAAGGTGACAAAGAGATGCTGCGAAGTTCTGGTTTGGAGATCAACCCCGACAAGTACATCGACATCCATCGCAAATGGAGAGTTCCGTTCAAGGGAAGAAAGAGGTACCACTCTTTGGCTGATGTTGCAGGGAGCATGATCCACCCATTCTACAAACAGATGAAGGATAAGATTGACAGGGTTGAAGACCATAAACTGTGGGGGATCAGCCCACTGCCAAATTACCTCATCGAGTATGCAGCGATAGATGCGTAGGCCACCTACAAGTCTTGGAAGAGAATTGAAAACATCAGAGAAGGACTGGAGAGTGCAAAAGAGGCAGAGAAGAATTATGACGATCCTTACTACGTCTACTAGTGATGACGAAAACATAGAAAACTGCTCGTGGAGTTGCTTGTGTTTCTGCTTGTCCTTTCTATTGTTTCAGGTTCGTAGTTTACTTCTGTTAGAACGAAGCAGTTTCTAATGTCATCTGTATCAGGTTAAACAAGTTTGCTTATGTCAAGTTTGTAGTTTGTTTATGTGATTGAACAAGTTATTTAGCTTGCTGAGTACTATGTTTATTTAGCAATCATGTGCTTTTGAAGTAGTAATGTTGGTTTTTACTCTAAAAACAACAAAATACAAAGCAGTCTTTTAACGCTAAGTACAATTTAGTTGTGCACACAAGAGCGACTTCTTGAGGAGTGGCAGGAGAGGCATGGGTTGGAATACGCAGTTAGAGAGGCATAGGTTTGCAGTCTCTAGAGCCAGCGGCATGTGTTACTGCAGGTGTCGGAGGCGCGGAATTGAAGTCTCTACAGAAATGAAGGCACCACAAGCATCCATCCAGAGGCACGTGTAGGGGGAGCAGAGGTGAGCTCCGAATACATAGTTACAGGGTCACGGTTTGGAAGTGTGCAGAGCCAAGGTTGTGCGACACGATGGGGCATGTAAGAGTCATCACAAGTGTCATGTGAGAGAGGCACCTGGATGCAGGTACGCAAGGCTCGAGATGCGCTGTTGTGACGTTTGTGAAGAGACACGGGCGTGGTACCGCGACCATGTAAGTGTCGCGGGGCATGACACGTTAGGCACGTGGATGCAGGCACAGAAATCACGGAGGTGAAGACTCAAGAGGCACGGAAGTTGGGTTTTTGTTGTTTCGAACAGCTATCAATACTGTGGATGTTCAAAAGTGTGGTACCAGAAGCATGTTTCCGAATACGCAGTTAGGGAGTCACGGTTGTCAAGCTTCTAGAATGTCATGCATGTCTGGCATCACGGGCATGGAGTGGTGTGGGGCTTCGAGAGGCATCAGTGGCCCTCAACCCTCTGGATGCATGGTGGTGTGGTAGGAGAGGCACCATTGTGGATGCACATGAGTGAGGCCTCTAACGGCGTGAGCGGGTGGCACCACATGCATTTGTTTGAATACTCATTTAGAGAGTCACGTCTGTACTCACGCCAGATGCATGCTGTAGGTTGGTGGCATTCGGCAACACATGGTTGCAGAGAGGAGGAATGTTTGTGAAACATCAAAGTCATCGGTGGTCACGCGTGAGGAGTATGTAGAGTAACTGCGCGTCGACATGACGCACGTATGTCTAGGGACGAACTTGGGGCACTGGCTTGTGTTCGAATGCTTGGTTAATGAAGAATCAAGGAACTACATCAATAAAAAGAGTCTGTTGCTTCATTATCACAGTATGATGTGCGGTTAAACCGTTTTCTGATGTTTTGACGGAGCTGGGCTTGTTCGCTTATCAACAACTTTTTATTCCTTGATGTCATCGTAGATCTTTCTAATCTCATCGCCCATTTTGCTGGGTTCAATTGTATTCTGATTGCTAAATAGTAGCCTGCACAGTTGTTGTGCTTTCCATTGTTCCGTGCCATCCTATAAAAAACTCAGTGAAAAATAAGGAGAAAAAACACATCAGAATTAGGCCATGCAGTTGTATGATATCTTGCAGATTTATAGCGAGTTTCAAGCGAAAACTTACGTCGAAATTATAAATCTCTTCGACGAAGTGGTTGCCATCAAAGAGATGCGCGAACCTTAGAACAACAAACGGGGTTTCACCTTTGTTCACCTTTGGAACGCCCTTTAAAAATTGAAATTCCCATTTAGTCCTTTCCTTTTCGAATTTTTCACCGAGTAATATTTCGTATACTTCCTTGAACCTGGGCACCTGGGAATTGCATTTTGTTTTTTAGAGAGACATGTAGTGTAATTTGTAAAACTGAAAGACGTTGTTACTTACAATTCTTACCAGCTTGTCTTTATGGTTGTGGTATTTGTTATGCTCCTTTTCTTTGTTGACTTCGTTGATTTCCATATTAGCAATTTGCTTACTTAGTTTGCCATCATGCACGTGGTGAGCACGTTGTTTTTTCAGGTATTCTTGCCTCTTCAATTCTTCAAGAGAGTTTTCTTCAGGCTCGATGATTTGAAGCTTCCTTCTATATTTGTCAAGCACTAATAGTGTGCATCGGTCTTCCTTTTCAAATGGCATGAATACCTGCGATACAAAAGTTTTATTGTTAGAGGAGAGTTTAGAATATAGTATTTTGTTTGAAATGCTTATTTTTATTTTGTTAGAGGAGAGTTTTATTGTTAGAGGAGAGTTTAGAATATAGTTTTAATGCTATTGCCATTTTTGCTATTTTGAGCTTGTCTGATTGACATTTCTTAAGGAACAAAGGAACCAAGGTATCCTTCTCTCGTGTGAAATCATCTCTGAAGTCCGCCATAGATTTTCTTTTATCCTTTAAACCCAGAATATTCTGCAGGCAACAAATAAAAAACCATAAAAACAAATTAGAAAGAATAGATCGGTACCAAGAGATTAAACAATTGTTGCAAAAAGATGAGTTTGTATGATCATTGTGTTTTTTTTTGAAATTTACCTCTCCAAAGCTTGGGCCTAATAATAGTCTATGTCTTTTGTGTGTAGTTTGCTTGCTTCCCTCCCATGCTTCTGCTAACTCATCGAGCACCTTCTTTTCCATTCCTTGACGGTTTTTCTTGTTTGCAGGCCCAAATATTTCCTTTAGGTTTGATTCAGTGAGAGTTGTGCTGTTCCCCTGTGGTTGTTCTCTCGAGAATACTACTTCTCTGCTTACAGGTAAAACAGTAGAAGAAAAATTTGTTGAGAATGTCACTAACAAGCAAGCTGATAAACAAGAATTCAAGGTTCTTTCTAGTTTCTGTCTTATTTGTGTGATTGCCGCGTAACTTTAACTAATTTCAGTTGGAAAAGGAACCAAGTCACCTTTTGAATTTGTCCTGCCATGTGTCACTCATGACTATGTCGTAGAGCTCGTTTGCTTTACACACGAGTCTGAACGAATCGGGTATTTGTTGGTGCTCCTTGATTGATCCTGGTTTTTTTCGTCTCGCTCTGTCAAAACAGATAAAAAATTATGGTTGTTGTTTCTAAAAGATATATTTGAAGCTCCTGTCATGTTGACTGATGGTAAAAATGAAAATAGTTATATTACCTTTCATGAGCGAAAAAAGGTTTATAGTCTCTGGTTTGAAAACTTTGATTTTTTCAGGAAGTTGATGGTGCTTTATTTGGTTGGTTTTACCAAATATGAGTGTGTATACGTACTCTGGTTTCCATTCGGCATCCACCTTGCTGGGCTGCAGGCATGTCAAAATGTATGGTTTATAGTTATGTGTTGTCCACCATTGTGAATAAACTAATTGCGGTAATAAAGAAATCAAGTAATTTGACGTGTATGTACTGGTAACTTACATGAAAATTCTCTCTATCCTTGACCAGTTCTTTCCATTCCAGTGTTTCGCCAATTGGGCCGTGAAGTGTCCGCATTGTGTTCCTTCTTGCTTTGGTGTGCAGACCCTGTGAGGCCTTTCTGCTATCCTTGCCCAGTCTGGTTCGTTCTTTTGTTTTAGTTGGGTGTACTTGTTCATAAGCACCGACATACTTCTCATCTGTGATTGCATTTTGGTTTTGTTGTTTTGGGTGCGGCATTGATAAAAGTAAGAGTATCATACTATCACGAGGAAAAGAATAAATCAATGTACAAAAAGTATGTATCAGTTCTGCTCGATGCACATGGTGTTTACTCCAAGACAAATCGGCGTAGTTTACATAGTTCAATGAGTCAAGGATGTCGATGCTATCTATGTACTTGTTCATTACATATAGCGTGTAGTGCTTGTCTGTGTGATGAGGTATCATGATCTACGTTGAGAGAGGAGATCGTTGTTGATGTAAAAATTGAATTTCATTTAATTGTTGAAGCTCAAGGAGAATAAGTCATGTGTTCAGTAATAGTTCCAAACTTACCATCTTTGATTGCAGGGTGTTTTCACCTCGCACGAGTTGTTCAAATGCTTGTAGTTCATCGTCTTTGTTGAATTCTGATAGCTCTCCTCTATTATAATTGAGACCTAGCACCATCTTCAAGAAAGAGAGTGTGTGGTATTAGTTAAATATTCTACCATAGTAATGACGATGGTGTTTTGTAGGTGAGGTATGCATACATTTGCGAATTCTGCAGGGAGTACAGTTGTGACGTCTGGGTTGAACTATTCCTGTTCTGTCCATTCGTCCAGTAACGTGTTTAGCATGGAGCCCTCCATTTGTGCATCTCCTTTCCCTGCTTGTTCCATGAAGGATTTTCCTAAAATGTAGCCTTCGCGCTTTGAGCTTCTATATAGTTGTTCTCTGCAAGCAAGGAGGGTTTAGAAGTAGGTGGGTGAATGGTTGGTTGTATGTTAGAGAATGTGCAGCTCTGTGTAATCGTTTCCATGGAATAAGGAGAATCTGCTTACCGTCTGCATTCTTTCTGTCCTTGTCGGCTCATCAGATATCTATAGAGTTGCATGGCCTTTTCTTTGTAAATGAAATCTCCTGGAACAAGTGCTGGAGCGTTGAATTTCTCAATTTCCTTGCTCGCTCGCTTGAATGGCCTCTTAGTTGAGATTATGTTTGCTGAGCTGATCTCATGTGATTGAATTGTCGAGGGTTTTGGGGAACTTGTCTGCACTCTTGCAAGATGCCTTTCCCTTTTCTTGTCGTGACCTAACTGCGCCTGCTCGTTAAGCTGCCCAGGTGTTGGTGTGTCCTTTTGTGTGTTGTTGTTTTTGATGCTCGGTTCTACTGAGACTTCAGCATCGCGTTTCCTCTTTTGAAGTATCTTTTCTAGTAAATGCTTCTCTTTCTGCTTCTTTTCTTCTTGTGGATGTTCTGCCTCTGGTGATGTTCCTTATATGCGATCTTCGCCAACAGGGTTCATGTTCTGTTTGGAAAGCTGTTATTGGCAAGTTGGTACGCTCTTTGTCATGTTATCCACTTCTAAAGGAGAGCGTGTTATGCCTTCGTTGTTTTTATCTGGGGGTGGTCTGTCTGGTTCTATCGGTGGATCTTTCCGTTCGTCTTCCTTTTGTAAATCAGTGTCTGGCTGCGCGTGTTGTTCCCTCTGTAAACCAGCATCTGTTTGGGCTTGTTCTTCCGCGAGTGCTTCTTCAGACACCTTGGTGGTATCCTTGCTGATCACATGATAATCTTCTTTCTCCTCATCGCTGCTTGTGTCATTAATGTCAATAACTTTTATCTCTTGAGCGCTCGTCCCAATGTGCTCGGGAGTTGGAGGAATCTCTTGTTGAATTATGTCACAATGTATTCGTTGCATTTCACTGTCTTCCATATCGACCTCAGATTTCAGCATATCTGTTAAAAAAACTTATTGGTGTGTCTCTGAAAATTAGATAAGTAGAATTTTACTTTGTTGTCTTTAGTAAGACAAACCTACGGTGTAGTTGATTAATGATAGTGTAGTTGTATCTCTGTCTTGGCTGAATATTTGATAGAGAATTTTCTTTCTCAACTCTAGGACTTGTTCCTTTGTTAGTAACACTGTTTCTCCATCGTCGGTGTAGTGCTTTGCGTTCATGAACATATAGAACACACAGTCGAGTCTGCAGGTAGAAGGATGATTGATTATTGTCACTGTCCAAAGATGGTTGGGCAGTTTAGGTGAAGTTGTCCTAATGTCCTATGTTTTTTATGGATTGCATTAATAATTGTTACGGTGAGTAAGGAAAAGGAGAAAGGTTTGTAGTGCTTACATTTTTCCCTGAAGCGGCACCTTCATTTTGACCTTTTCTAAATGGTCAATATTACTTGGAGACAGTTGGAGCAATGGGCTTATTTGCTTCCATATCCTCTTTACTCTGCTTGTTACTGTGTTGAAGTAGTCCATTGTGCCTGAATATTCATATGGTAAAGAGTCAAGGAGTTCAAAGCGCTCTATTTTCATGTTAATTGTAACAATGAAGTAGTGGCCCATAGTTCTTTGTTTTCGTTGAACATGCCCACCTATGCAAACTGGTAGAAAGAACTGCAAAAATGCAAAATAAATAAATAAGGGATCCTTTTTGGATTTAGTCATGATTTGTTGATCATTAGACGGAATTGTAGTGCCGAGATAATATCTCTTATCTGAACATGAGATGTGCTTACCATGTCGAAATCTTGTAGTTGCTCTCCTTCCTCTAGATCAAGGAATCTTTTAAGCCTTTTAGGAATTGTCTTGTCTCTAACGTGTGCTTCGTCTTTATTTTTCAAGTCTAATGGATCTTCATGGTTGGCCATGCGTATTGATGCCTGCTTGTTTTGTCACATGTGCGTAGAAGAAATTTGTAAATTCAATTGTACAGAAAGGTTGATTGATCGATAGAGTGATATTCATTGTTGAAACTTGAGCTCTACTTACGGTGTTGTATGTTGATAGAATCTTTCTCTTTGTGCCCCTGAGTTGCTTTTTCAACATCTATAGCATGACTACCATGGTTTCGCTGCGCACTGGCTTTCCAATGTTGAAGCTTTGTGCCATGTGGCTGACCGTTACTATTGTCGTCTTTGTATTTATTAAAATCTCGTGCCAGCAACATATATATATATATATATATATATATATATATATATATATATGGTCTATTCTGCTAATATTAGCAGAATAACTATTCTGCACACCACTTCGGCACTGCACGCTCAACAGAAGCGCACTGCATCATTTTGACGACGAGCACTGCAATAGAGACTAGTGAACTTCTCGTCGGAAAAAACTGCACGCGGTGTTTTTTCAGTACTGTTTTCGCTCTAATTTTTCAACCGTTTATCGGAATGAGGCGTGTAATATACCATTGAAAAGCTATGGATTAGGTGCAACTTCAACATGTTGAACACTTTTCGAGATTCCACACGGTTTAAGAGTAGTTTTGAAAATAGTGCGGCGGATGACGAGTGGCAGCGAGCGTTTTTTCGCGTTTTCTTCTAAATTGCTTGTCGGAACAAAGCAAATGATACACCGTTGGATAGATATCATCGAGGCGCATCTTTTTCAAATATAAATCTTTCTCTAATTCATTACGGTTTAAGAGCAGTTTCAAATTTACTAAATCGTGGAACTCTGTTTTTCAAAAATTTTGAAATTTTCGGTACTGTTTTGCTCCAGTTTTTGAACCGTTTGTCGAAACGAGGCGTGTAATATGCCGTTGGAAAGCTACGGACAAGGCACAACTTTCATATGTTGAAATGGTTTTGAGATTGCTTACGGTTTTTAGTTAATTTTGAAAATCGTGCGGCTGACTTCGAGAGGCAGCCGCTGTTTTTTCGTGAAATTTTTACAAACCGGTTGTCGAAATGATTCAAATGATATGCCGTTGGAAAGATATCGACGAGACGCAACTTTTTCATGTAGAACACTCTCTCTAATTCATTACGGTTTAAGAGCAGTTTTCAAATTACCAAAATGCGGGCACTCTGTTTTTCGCGACACCCAAATCGACGTGCGTACTTCATCCGACTGAAAACCGCACTGCATCGGACGAAAAATTGCACTGTATCAGACCGGAGTCCACTGCATCGTTTCTTTTGTCAGACTTAATTTTTCTTAGACAGGAAGTTAAGTGCAACACTCTTAAAAGTGAACCGCAAGCACTCTGAAAAGTGAACCGCATTAGTTTTTTTACTTTTTTAAACGTCTTGAATGAACAGAATGTAAACTTTTGCAAATACATTTTTTTCCAAATGAAGTGCACTTCAAAGTCCTTCAGAGTGGACTTTTTATAAGACCAAAGTGCACTACATTTTCCTCTTTCTTTTTTCTCAATGTAGTTTTTTGGTATTCCAGTAGTGCACTACTATATATTTTTTTGGTTAATAATGAAATTTGCACTGCGAGGACATGGCAAGTGGACTGCATTTTTTGTTTACACGCTACGCATTACACAGAAGCATTTATCCACATACATTTTCTACTCTCATTTCCTCTCTGCATTCTTTCAAACAACTAAATGAGCTTCTTTTTCAAGGAACAGTGATGCTCCCTTCTCCTTCGCTACTGAGTGCACATCAAATAAAAACTGAGAAGACATTTGGGTCCCTGAATTTTTTTGGGCAACAGAACACAATTTAGTTTATTTTTCATTTGTGCGTGTCGGAAGTGAGAGTCGAACTGAGAACAAAGTGAGCTTCAAAACATACATATCCATTCATTATTTTGACACAGCCACACTCACATCTTTAATCCTTTTTTCACACATAGTGACCAACAAAGCTATACGCAGTGAACTCCATCCTATGAAAAACAGATAGTGAGCCGCGCGGGGCACCTAGCCGAACTGGACCAGACCCAGGATGCAATCCCAACATCGCTAGAGTGTACTGCAAGTGCGCTCACTGCCGGAGTGACAAACCTTAGCGAACTTCAAAGATGTTTATACAAAACCTTTATACAATGCACTGCAACACACATCTAGAGAATTGCAAACAATATTAAAACAAAAAGGCTCTATAGCCCACGGACTCACACGCGAATTACACCGAGCATAGAGTTAATTGCAAAGATACTCTTCAAAAGCAAAAACAAAACTACCAGGGGGGAAACAACACTTGGTCATGGGACGGAGGCAACCTGTGGTGAGGGGAAGCAGCAATGATACAGAGCCATCGAAGGCGTCAACAACCCTCCTTGCCACACCCCCATCAGTTGCTCTGCTCCCGTACCTACGCGCCGCGACACATGCAAGCGAGCTGCAAACATACACGCAGGCGAGCTGCAGCTCTAGAAAGGGCTACATACAGGAAGGCCAAACTGCACAGGGGGCGAGAGGCAAAGTGCAAGGTCAGGCGGGAGGTGATGTACGTGCTCGGGGCCATGGAGTGCACAAGCTTCAGTGTGGAGGAACCAACCTGCAGGCAGATTAGTTCATAACACTGCTTGGTTCAAAGGAACATCAGAGTATACAAGACACTTTTGCTATGATTTAACTGTGAGTCAAAAACCAGAAATATGAACTACTACTTCAACATAATCTAGCACAAACCAGTATGAATCATTAGTTGGGGGAATTAGAGATTACTAGTTACAAACCCCATCTACAGGAGGACGAGAGCAGGCCGGCTGGCGGACTGCATGCAGATGCCCTTCGCACCACATGGACGCATCAATAGAACTGCATGGGGGATGGGCTGGAGGTCGGAGATTGTCAGCTAGACGACGGACGGTGGCGACATGACCTCCAACGAGGGGAAAGATTGGGGGTGGGAGGTAATTCGTGGCGCCCATGGATGAACCCCATGAGGGGCGCAGCGTGCACTGCACGCGTCGTATGCCGTACTGCACGCCGATGTTGGCCACTGTCCTGTTTGCGCTCGAGCGCCACGACGATGAAGAGAGTTGGACGAGCACCCGTGGGATATACCCCGAGCACCATCCATGGTGACCAGCACTGAACCACATCACCCGCGCCTCTGAGCTGCACTGCCACGGTCGCCGAACTGAATTTCAGGCAGCAACCAGCTGCGCGGGGCGTGGGTGGCTGGTGGTGCACCACATGGCGACGTCGGAGGCCATGGAGGAGGCGAGTCAGACCTGGGCCATCGCGGCTCCTGGGCGGCAGCCATCACACGGATCCGATGAAAATTGGGTCGCCGGATGAGGAGGAAGGCGGGGGGGCTAGGAGGAAGGTGGTGAAGGGAGGTGGCGGCTCGTGTGGAGGAGGCGAGGCCGGATCCATGCCGTCGTGGCCTTGAGCCGTCCTGAAGGAAGAATAGGAGGGCATGGCATCGGCTGCCAGATCTCAGGTGAGGGTCGGGATGAGCGGTGGGTGGCCAGGCGGCGCAGGGAGCTGCGGCAATGGCGGTGTGGGAGGGTGTGCCGTGGCTAGGGAGGTCGCCCGACGATGTGAAGAAGGGCGGGGACGGCGGTAGAAGGGGAGGGGGTGGTGCGGTGCGGCATCGGCCTTGGGGGGGTGCTTTGACGGTGGCGGCCGCCCGGGGGGCTGCTTTGGCGGCGGTGGCCCGGGGGCTGCTCTAGCGGCGGCGGCATAAGGTGGACAGGGACGGGGGCGGCGCGACAAAGACCCTGTGGTGGAGGTCTGGCGACGGCGGCGGTAGAAGGTGGAGGAGGTGCGTCGGTGCGGGAAGAAAGGGGGTCTGGCGGCACGGGGGAGGGAGGTGGTGCATCGGCGGGGTGGGAGGTGGTGCGGCGGCGGGGTGGGATGTGGAGGTGGTGCGGCGGCGGGGTGGGTCGAGGACCAGAGAAGAGGGGAGTGGCGAGGGGGCAATGGGATTAGGTGGGGGTAGGGGTTTTGTTCAGTGCAGTTCTGTCATCTTTAGTTTGTAGCTACCTGTGCGGTTCGTAGGTGTTAGCAGAATAAGATTCGGGTGTGCAGAATAAAGTCTTAAGGGTGTTATCATAATAGACCCACCCGAGGGAACGAACAGGAAGACCGGTCCCAAATAAATAGAGTTTCCGGCGTCTATATATATATATATACTGGTATACATATAAAATGTTTAAGGTAGGAAATCATTGGAAGAAAAATAATTCTTTGGTGTTAACATGAACTTACCCTTTGTCCTTATTCGCTGTCATGACGTTGTTGTACACGCGTTCGATCCCTTCATCTTTTGTGCCTTCTTCGATGGCCAGGTTTTGTATGATCAACGGTTCACGTTCTGTTTGAGTGCTGTCCTGGGTTACCGTCGTGTTTGTGGCAGCAACATCTTTTATAGCACAATGTTCTTGTCTGATGGTGCGGCCTTTTTCTTGTTGCTGTCTGACTCTCTCTCTGGAATGTTTGCTGCATGGTTTTCCAATGCACTGTGGCCCTTTGCTTCTTTACTTGTGTCTGTGTGCGTGTCTTGTTGAGGTTTCTGCGTTATCGTGCAAAAGCGTGGTTAATAAATAAATAAATATGCTCGTTATTTTCATTGTAGTTTAGTGTCCATTCCCTAAGAAAAATAATCAAATGTTTAGTGTGTCTCTTGAACTTTTTTATTGTAGCTTCACCTTTTCAGTCGTTTCCGCCGGTGCTGTCTCTTCGGCCTTTTCTTTGGTGAGTGGAGCTTTTTGGACCTCCTCTGGATCTTTTTTGTTTTGTTCATCTGTGGTGTCGTCGTTTTTGTCTTGTGGTTGTTGAGACATAGAGGTAGGTAAATGAGATTGCATTTGTGTCTTTGTTCACTCAAATTTCTAATTTCCTTAAAAGCAGGTTCTCTCACTTCATCTTCTTGATCTTTTGCGTTGATGTTGCCATCTCTGTTATTTCTTGCCCGGACAATGAAGGTTTTCTGGCTTGATCTATGGTGGTTAGGCTGTCCGTTGTTGGAAGAACATCTTCTGCATGTTCCATTCCCTTGTGTTGTTGTGTTTGTTTGTCTTGAATATTGGTGCTCTCCTCTGTTTCTTGCATCTGTCGGAACGCAAAAAGTAATTAAAATGTGTCTGTGTTTCTTTCTGGTGGATGCATTTTTTTATATGCTATAGAAAGAGGTTTTGTATCTTGACCTCTACGTTCAATCTCTCTGGTGTCGTGCCTGTCACTTCTTCTCTGTCTTCTGGAGTTTTTGTACATTGTCGAGCGGTAGCGGCACTTTCTATCGCTTCTTGAGGCACATCTTCTACTTCATTTGTTTCTTTTTCCTGTTCAATCAATAAATGTAAATAAAGTTTGGACTTCATCTGTGCATGCATAACTTTTTTGTTTTAACATTGTAGGAGCAGGTGCATGTAGCTTTACCTCATTGGTCTTTGATGCTGGTGTACTGGGTACCATTTTAGTCAGCATTTGCCCTTGTTTTTTGGTTTGTTCTGTTTATACTCCTTGTTGTTCTTTGGCATGACCGTCCTCATTTGTTTCCAGCATTTCATGAAAAAGGAAAAGCATGATTCATTGCTTGTAATTCTTGTATTACTGTGACAGGTTGTACTGGGCAGTACATTTCTTATAAATTTTGAAAAAATGGTTCTTTTTGAATTTTACCTTTGCGCTGGTAGTTGGGATATCCGTTTGTGCATCCACTTTTTCTTTGCTTTGTATGCCAGCCTTGGGTGTGTCACCAGGTGGAGTGTCTGAGGCTTTCTCCCCTGTATTGGTCATCTGAAATGCTCTTGTGCTGAAAAGCTCTTCTATATGAACTTTATATTTTGCATGGGCATCCTCTTCTCTTTGTTGTGCTTGTAATACCTGATAGATGAAACAATATGAGTTGACGGTATTTGGGCAAAGTGGGTTTGGAAGTTTTACCTCTTCTTTGTTGTTTTCTTCTTGTTTTTCTGCCGTGCTGTTAACGGTCGATGCTAGATCAGCCCGTGCCTCGTTTGCGGGAGCGTCGATATGATACTTGTCCGGCTGAGTGTATATTTTGTTGCAGATTTGTCAGTTAACTCAAGACCGTTTCTAGTTTAGAGAGAAGAGACTGATTTTTTATACTCACGTCTTTGCTGCCTCTGATCCTGTTTGTCTCTTGTACTGCTCCTGTTGACGCTTTTGAGGGAGCATTATCTGTTGTTTGGTTGCTTGTTCTATTGCTTCCATCCTCTTGCTCGGTGTTCTTGACAACATGCTGCTGTTGGCCTTTATGTTTCAGTGGCATTCTGTTGCCGTGTCCTTGACAGAATTGAAGACAGATTTTTTTAAGTTCAAGTTTGAAAGCATCACTTTCGAGTCACTTTTTTCATTTACCTGTTTCTCATCTTGATTCTCTGCTTCTGCAGCTACTTTTCTATGTTGTTCTTGCTGTCCTTTGGCACTTGCTGTGTTGGTTGATACGTGCTCCTTGTTTTGCTCTTTTTGCACCTTGTTATGTTCTTTTGTCTCCGTCTGGCTAATTCTCGAGTTCTGTGTTCTTGATTTTGTTATTCTTTTCTTCCCTTCATGTTTGTTTTGTTGGTCTTGTTCTTCCTTCTTTCTTTTTCTCCTCCCTCCTGGTTCTGCTGCGGCTACGACTTCTTTCATGTGGTTGCCATGTACAAGTGCAGTTGTGTCTCCTGCGCCTGCTCGATCCTGCAACTTCAGCGCCGTCTCTTCTTGAAAGCTCACTCTGCAAACAATGTCCTGAAATTCTCTAAGTTGTTCGAGATAATCAATCAGGGTCGTTGTTTGTTGCACCACTGTGTTCTTCATTCTTTCATCTAATTCCTTCTCTTGTTCGCTGCATTGGTGTCCAGCCTTGGTCGTTATTCCGAGTATCTGTTTTATTTCGTCGAGTACTTGTTTCAACATTTCTTCTATCCTTCGAAATATTTCATATGATCCTGTGCTGGTGCCTTCGACTGGTTCCTTGCTTCCACTTGTGCTGACATGTGCTTCGTCCTAGCGCTTGGTTGGAGGTGGTAGTAGCTTGGTTGTTTGCTGGTGCTCTTGTTGTTATGCTGGTATCATCCGTATTGAATACGAAGGTGTTGTTGTGTTGGCATAGAAGATCCTCTCTGTTGTTCCTTTCCATGTCTGCATTGTTTCGGCAGGATGGAATCGGTTAGACTAGAAACCGTTTTTATAAGGGATAATGCATATATATTTAATAGGGCTATACCTTTATCTTGCCAAATTCATAGTCATGTCATGCTTTTCCGTCCTTTTTCATGTCTGCTCTAGCTATTTTCTTTAGGTCACTCTCTTTTAGGTGGTTTTCTCGCGGTAACAAAGTCTTGTCCATTGTCTTGGCAATATTGCGCATTTGTTTTATGTCGGTCGGCAGCAGGAGGAAGTCGAGGTACATTATTACTGGTCCCTGTGCCAAACCATTGAGATGCTTTTTGTTCTTTTCTTCCTAAGGCAACAACCTGTGCTTCTGCCATATCTTGGCTCCTTCCTTAATACTTCCGACAATTACCTGGCAGAAATCCATCTTTGCCATTTCTAGATAGTCCAAGTCCTTGACCATAATGGCTTGTTTGCTGAAGGTAGGGGAGTGATACATCTTCAATGTATCTATAATTTATGAAGCATTCATGCTATTATACTATATGTTTTGAATGATTACGGGCTTTATTATACACTTTTATATTACTTTTGGGACTAACCTATTAACCAGAGGCCCAGCCCATATTGCTGTTTTATTGCCTATTTCAGTGTTTCGAAGAAAATGGATATCAAACAGAGTCCAAACAGAATGAAACCTTCGGGAGCGTGATTTTTGGAACGAACATGATCCAGGAGACTTGGAGTGCAAGCCAGGGAAGCGTCGAGGAAGCCATGAGATAGGGGGTGTGCCCACCCCCCTGGGCGTGCCCTCCACCCTCGTGGGCCCCTCGAGGCTCCCCGACCGACTTCTTTCGCCTATATATTCCCATATACCCTAAAAACATCGAAACAGAAGATAGATCGGGAGTTCCGCCGCCGGAAGCCTCTGTAGCCACCAAAAACCTCTCGGGAGCCCGTTCCGGCACCCTGCCGAAGGAGGAACCCATCACCGGTGGCCATCTTCATCATCCCGGCGCTCTCCATGACGAGGAGGGAGTAGTTCACCCTCGGGGCCGAGGGTATGTACCAGTAGCTATGTGTTTGATCTCTCTCTCTCTCTCTCTCTCTCTCTCTCTCTCTCGTGTTCTTTCTATGGCACGATCTTGATGTATCGCAATCTTTGCTATTATAGTTGGATCTTATGATGTTTCTTCCCCTCTACTCTCTTGTGATGAATTGAGTTTTCCTCTTGAAGTTATCTTATCGGATTGAGTCTTTAAGGATTTGAGAACACTTGATGTATGTCTTGTCGTGCGTATCTGTGGTGACAATGGGGTATCACGTGATCCACTTGATGTATGTTTTGGTGATCAACTTGTGGGTTCCTCCCATGAACCTATGCATAGGGGTTGGCACACGTTTTCGTCTTGACTCTCCGGTAGAAACTTTGGGGCACTCTTTGAAGTACTTTGTGTTGGTTGAATAGATGAATCTGAGATTGTGTGATGCATATCGTATAATCATGCCCACGGATACTTGAGGTGACAATGGAGTATCTAGGTGACACTAGGGTTTTGGTTGATTTGTGTCTTAAGGTGTTATTCTAGTATGAACTCTATGATAGATTGAACGAAAAGAATAGCTTCATGTTATTTTACTACGAACTCTTGAATAGATAGAACAGAAAGGATAACTTTGAGGTGGTTTCGTACCCTACCATAATCTCTTTGTTTGTTCTCCGCTATTAGTGTCTTCGGAGTGACTCTTTGTTGTATGTTGAGGGATATTTATATGATCCAATTATGTTATTATTATTGAGAGAACTTGCACTAGTGAAAGTATGAACCTTAGGCCTTGTTTCCTATCATTGCAATACCGTTTGTGCTTACTTTTATCATTAGTTACCTTGCTGTTTTTGTAATTTCAGATTACAAATACTCATATCTACCATCCATATTGCACTTGTATCACTATCTCTTTGCCGAACTAGTGCACCTATACAATTTACCATTGTATTGGGTGTGTTGGGGACACAAGAGACTCTTTGTTATTTGGTTGCAGGGTTGCTTGAGAGAGACCATCTTCATCCTATGCCTCCCACAGATTGATAAACCTTAGGTCATCCACTTGAGGGAAATTTGCTACTGTCCTACAAACCTCTGCACTTGGAGGCCCAACAACGTCTACAAGAAGAAGGTTGTGTAGTAGACATCAAGCTCTTTTCTGGCGCCGTTGCTGGGGAGGTGAGTGCTTGAAGGTATATCTTTAGATCTTGCAATATAATCTTTTTGTTTCTTGTTTTATCACTAGTTTAGTCTATAAAAGAAAACTACAAAAAAATGGAATTGAGTTTGTCTCATACGCTTCATCTTTTTAATATCTTTCATGAGTATGACTAAAAGGAAAATTGTGCTCAAGTGCTAGAAGAAGAAGTCTATAAAATGCTTGATACTAAATCTTTGAATGATGAGCATGATTGCAATGTTGTTAGTGTGAACACTTTGAATATCCATAGTACTAATGATGATTGCACTAGTTATGATGAAAATGTCTCCTATAAGCATGTCGATTTTTGTGGAGAGCATTGGGTTTGCTTAGTCACACCAAATAGAGAAGATAGATATTGCAAGAGGAATAAGCATGTAGAAACTAAATTGTTGCAAGAAAGGCTAAGGGTGAGTGCTGAAGAATTATTTTTCCTTCGCCGTACTTGTGAAATTTGCAATGAAAGTGGTCATTTACATCTCCGATGCAAATTGTTTCATGATCGAATCGTTTCCAAAAATTGTGATGATTTGGTCTCCCTTGCACATTACAATGAACTTAGTTTGCTTATGGGTTATGAAGAAATGAAAAGTTTAACTAAATTTCTTCCAGAATTTGCCCGTTATAACCTTCTTGAGTTTGATCTAGAGGAAATTTATATGTATTGTGCGGTGAATTGCATTGAAAATCCTTATATTGCCAATTACATAAAGAAAAAAAAGCAAATATAAGATGATGAGAATACTAATGAAAGGGAAGAGACTTCCCAATCTCCTCCTATTATTTCTTATGATGAATCAGGTAACGAGGAGGAGCTTTCTATTCAACCAATCTCATCAATAAGGAGCTCAAAGAAGAATATTGAACCCACACATAATGTGAAGAATAAAAAGAAAAGAAGGAGCAACAAAGGTAAAAAGGTATCCCTCCCAAATGATGTTGCTCCTACTACTCATTGTGATGATGATAATTGCTATACTTTTGGTGCTATCCATACTATTAATGATGAGAGTGATTATGCTTATGATACGAAAAGGGCCAACCTTGGGGAAGCTATGATTGATGAGAATGACATATTTGAGAATATATTTGCTGAAATTAATGTTTGTCCCAATCTTGGGGATGCTATGTTTAATGAAGATGATTTTTTTAGCATCCCAAGTTTTGATATGCAAAGTTGTTATGATGATAGCATGCCTCTTACCTATGATGATTATATTGATGAAAGTGGGTTTGGAAGAGTGTCAACTTTAGGAAGTAGTGATCCCACTATTTTGGAATATGTTGAATCTTATTGTGATGAATATGAAAGTGGATTTGGAAGAGTGTCAACTTTATTTAGTGATGATTCCACTATCTTGGAAGATGTTTCAATCGATTATGATGAGAACGAAGTTGCTACTTATGATGATTATTGTGATGAAAGTTATGCTATAAAAAGTAGTGATGATTATATTTATAAAACTTGTCATGATTATGATTACCCTTTTTCTGAACATTACTCTTTTAATGTGGAAACAATTTATAGAGGGAACGACACGGAGCCGGGGAAGACACGACAGTGGCTACCCACGCGGTGGAGAGTACGAGGGTTTACTGGTTCGGCTGCCGTCGCCGGAAAATAACAGGAGGTGTGGGTGAGTAGAGGGATAGACAGGCCAGGGATGCGAGTATGATGGGGACCGTGAGGCCTGCCCGGCAGCACTGCCGGCCACGGGAGGCGGGAGCAGGCGGTTCCGACGGTGCTGGCTTGGGCGGCTGGGGCAGGAAGATCAGAGACTGAAGAAGCACGATTGCCGTTAGATTGACATCTAACGGTCTGACGCTGGTAGAGTCGATTGTTGACTAAGTTTCTTTTTTGTGAAACCTTGTGTACGCATGAACTTGCTAGGCCCACAAGTCAGCCTCCGAATCTGTGGCAGACAACATAAAGCCCATTTGTTATTTTTTATAATTTGTAGCCCATTTGCTAATTCTTAAGTAATTTATTACAGCCCATTTTCTGCCCAGGACCACAGTCAAAAAGTTCAACCTTATTTTGCATATTTCGGTGGAGTACAAACTGTTGTAATCCCGAAATGATAAACATTTTTTAGGAACTTATTGATTTGCCAAAAAAATCATTTTGTTTTGTGAGCAAATAAGATGTGGGACAATTGAGTTGGTTTAAGGGAAAACCAGTGGTAAAAAAATCAGCGCTGGGTGGGAAAAAACAAAAAAAATAAGGATGTAAATATGAAAAGGGAATTTCATGTGTTTTCAATATAATGATACGTGTATATGAACTAGTAAAACTATAGGTAGAGATTAGAAAACGGATGTAGGACATGCGTTTCAAGAGGAAAATAGAACTATGTTGTGTGTTTGATTCAGTAAAAAAAACTGCCTGCGGATGTTGTAAGACAAAATATAACTAACGCTCGCGGGCCAGAGGCCAGTAGATACCTGCTGGATCTTTGTGCCCCGTTGTCATCATGGGCTGGGCCTGTTAAAAACAAAACCAACCCTGGGCAGTCTGCAGCCCAGTTGAAACTTGCTCGACCCGAAAAAACAATATATATGCTCAATAAACGAGAGAATTCTGCAAGTACAGACTGATAATTTGGATGCAGCATGGATATTTTTTTTATCGTGATAATAATTGCATGCACTTGTTTCAAAAAAAATTGGAGAACTGGGAATTCGAACTGTGGGTGCTTATGCTACCCATCAAATAAAAATCAGGTGCCTGAAAATTCGTTTCGAAACAAATGATTCAGCTTTATATCCACGCTGACCCTCGGCATGATGGTTGGAAGCAAATGCAAGTTCATACCAAACGATCATAACAACAATACCAACTTGCGGACGACAAGGTAGTACAACTACCAATACCTAACTAACTTATAATCTTTTTACTCCTGGCCCTAGTGTTCGTCTGGTAGAAAATCTTGCAGAGGACCAGTTCCCGCTCCTTCTCTTGCTCTAGGTCCCCGTGGTGGTACTGGTGCATCACCCAGTTGGTCCTCTGCTGGTCGAAGTTCTTGTTGGTGTGCAGCACCAGAACCTTTTTTGCTGCCCGTTTGCCGGCCGATGACCATCATCGGCAAGGTATTGTCGGTCTTGTGCCACATCGCGTGCATGCCGCACTCCGACTGTATCTTGCGACGCGTCCACGTGCCCCTTTTGAATGCCCTGGAATTGCGCTGGAAGAATTGCTTCTCAAGTCTCTTATGATACTCCCACCATTCCGAATGAGAAGAATTTTGCTTATGTGGAGAGTAGTAAATTTTCTATGCTTGTAGATCATGAAAAGAATGCTTTAGGTGCTGGTTATATTGTTGAATTCATTCATTATGTTACTGAAAATTATTATGAGGGAGGAACATATGCTTGTAGGAATTGCAATAATATCAAGTTTCCTCTCTATGTGTTGAAATTTTTGAAGCTATGCTTGTTTTACCTCCCTATGCTAGATGATTATTGTTCCCATAAGTTGTTTGCTCACAAAATCCCTATGCATAGGAAGTGGGTTAGACTTAAATGTGCTAGTCATATTCTTCATGATGCTTTCTTTATGTTTCAATTCTTATCTTTTGTGTGGGCATCATTGAAATCATCATGCCTAGCTAGGGGCGTTAAACAATAGCGCTTGTTGGGAGGCAACCCAATTTATTTTTGTTCCTTACTTTTTGTTCCTATTTAGTAATAAATAATTCATCTAGCCTCTGCTTAGATGTGTTTTTATGTTTTAGTTAGTGTTTGTGCCAAGTAGAACCTTTGGGAAGACTTGGGTGAAATCTTTGTGATCTTGCTGTAAAAAACAGAAACTTTAGCGCTCACGAGAATAGCTGCCATTTTTTACTGGAGAGTGATTTTAGGATGATTCTTTTTGCATATGATTAATAGACAAATTCCTCAGGTCCACCAATTTATTTCAGATTTTTGTAGTTATAGAAGTATTCGAACGATACAGATTACTACAGACTGTTCTGTTTTTGACAGATTCTGTTTTCTATGTGTTGTTTGCTTATTTTGATGAATCTATGAGTAGTATCAGAGGGTATGAACCATAGAGAAGTTGGAATACAGTAGATATTACACCAATATGAATAAAGAATGAGTTCACAACAGTACATAAGTGGTGGTTTTATTTTCTTATACTAACGGAGCTTACAAGTTTTGTGTTGAGTTTTGTGTTGTGAAGTTTTCAAGTTTTGGGTGAAGTTTCGATGGACTACGGAATAAGGAGTGTCAAGAGCCTAAGCTTGGGGATTCCCAAGGCACCCCAAGGTAATATTCAAGGACAACCAAGAGCCTAAGCTTGGGGATGCCCCGGATGGCATCCCCTCTTTCGTCTTCGTTCATCGGTAACTTTACTTGGAGCTATATTTTTATTCACCACATGATATGTGTTTTGCTTGGAGCATCATTTTTTTTTATTTGCTTGATTTTATTTAGATGTTTTGCACCTATGTTTTCAATAAAAATGTCAAGGATAGCCTTTACCATGCTTATTCGGCTAGTATACGTGTTTCTGTTTGAAAACAAAAAGTTTACCTCTGTTGCAAAAATTACCTAGAAAAGTAAGAGAATGGTATAATGTTGAATCTTTTTGCATATTGAGCTCTGATAAATCTTATACAGCATAGTATTTTTCTCATAATTTTTGGAGTTAGGGAAGTATGATGAATCTTGCATTCTTTACAGACTATACTGTTTTGGCAGATTGCTGTTATGGTTGCATTGTTTGCATATGTTTGCTTGTTTAATGATTCTATTTGAGGATAGGAGTATTAAATATGCAGAGTCATTTAGTATGCAATGTTGAATAATAATTTTAGTGATTTTTTACAGTAGAAAATGATAAGGTTTTGTATTGGTTTATACTAACCTATCTCACGAGTTCTTGTTGAGTTTGGTGTGGATGAAGCTTTTGATAAAAAGAGAAACCATGATATGAGAGGAATTAAGGAGACACAAAAGCTCAAGATTGGGGATGCCCAAGGCACCCCAAGATAATATTTCAAGAAGTCTCAAGCACCTAAGCTTGGGGATGCCCCGTTAGGCATCCCACCTTTCTTCTTCAACAAGTATCGGTTAGTATTGGTTGAACCTAAGTTTTTGCTTCTTCACATGAGTTGTGCTATCCTTGCAATGTCACTTTATTTTGCTTTGCTTGCTGTTTGAATAAAATACCAAGATCTGAAATTCTTAAATGAGAGAGAGTCTTCACACAGTTGCATAATTATTTCGCTACCCATTGATCTTCACTTATATATTTTGGAGTAGTTTTTCATTTACTCGTGTGCTTCACTTATATCCTATGAGTAAATGGTTGAATGAGTTGAATGTCATAAATCTGTAATTATATATCTCTCATTTGCTTATCCCATGGGGAGTAATGACTTCACATCTGAGAAGTAGAGGTTGTAAATTTATTGAAGGTTAGCAAGCATTGTATTCGTCATTTGAACAATTCATGAAAGAATATTGAAGGAAGAGAGATTTCACATATAAATATACTATCTTAGGCATCTTTTATAATTGTGAGCACTCATTAAGTATGACATGCTAAAGAGTTGATGTTGGACAAGGAAGACAACGTAATGGGTTATGTTTTCTCACATCTCAGTTAAAGTATATTGTCATGGATCATTCAAACATGTTGAGCTTGCCTTTCCCCCTCATGCTAGCCAAAATTTCTTGCACCAAGTAGAGATACTACTTGTGATTCCAAATATCCTTAAACCCAGTTTTTGCCATGAGAGTCCACCATACCTACCTATGGATTGAGTAAGATCCTTCAAGTAAGTTGTCATTGGTGCATGCAATAAAAATTGCTCTCTAAATATGTATGACTTGTTAGTGTGAAGAAAATAAGCTTTATACGATCTTGTTATGGAAGCAATAAAAGCGATGGACTGCATAATAAAGGACCATATACAAGTGGCAATATAAAGTGACGTTCTTTTGAATTAAGATTTTGTGCATCCAACCATAAAAGCGCATGACAACCTCTGCTTCCCTCTGCGAAGGGCCTATCTTTTACTTTATGCAAGAGTCAAGGTGATCTTCACCTTTCCCTTTTTCATTTTATCCTTTGGCAAGCACCTCGTGTTGGAAAGATCCTGATATATGTATCCAATTGGATGTAAGTTAGCATGAACTATTATTGTTGACATCACCCAAAGGTGAATACGTTGGGAGGCAACACTATAAGCCCCTATATTTCTCAGTGTCCGATTAAAACTCCAAAACCACAAGTATTGCGTGAGTGTTAGCAATTGTAGAAGACTATATGATAGTTGAGTATGTGGAGTTCACTAAATCAAAGCTCTGACATAGACCCTTCCTGAAAATAAGATGAATTGCAATTGTTTGATGACCAAGAATGAAGTTTGCTAGTTTTCAAGAAAGTTTATGGTCTATGCTTTAACATGTGAATTGCTTGTTACTGGTTCGTGAGAAGTTTTATGAGATGGACTACTATTATGACATATAATCATGCTAGAAAAGGTGATTGAAATTATCATTGATCAAACTTGTGCACCTGCTAGCATTCACACTTCATAAATTCTTTCTTTTATCATTTACCTACTCGAGGACGAGCAGGAATTAAGCTTGGGGATGCTGGTACGTCTCCAACGTATCTATAATTTATGAACCATTCATGATATTATACTATATGTTTTGAATGATTACGGGCTTTATTATACACTTTTATATTACTTTTGGGACTAACCTATTAACCGGAGGCCCAACCCATATTGTTGTTTTATTGCCTATTTCAGTGTTTCGAAGAAAAGGGATATCAAACGGAGTCCAAACGGAATGAAACCTTCGGGAGCATGATTTTTTGAACGAACATGATCCAGGAGACTTGGAGTGCAAGCCAGGGAAGCGTCGAGGAAGCCATGAGATAGGGGGCGCCCACCCCCTTGGGTGCGCCCTCCACCCTCGTGGGCCCCTCGAGGCTCCCCCGACCGACTTCTTTCGCCTATATATTCCCATATACCCTAAAAACACCGAAACAGAAGATAGATCGGGAGTTTCGCCACCGCAAGCCTCTGTAGCCACCAAAAACCTCTCGGGAGCCCGTTCCGGCACCCTGCCGGAGGGGAAACCCATCACCGGTGGCCATCTTCATCATCTCGGCGCTCTCCATGGCAAGGAGGGAGTAGTTCACCCTCGGGGCTGAGGGTATGTACCAGTAGCTATGTGTTTGATCTCTCTCTCTCTCTCTCTCTCTCTCTCTCTCTCTCTCATGTTCTCTCTATGGCACGATCTTGATGTATCGTGAGCTGTGCTATTATAGTTGGATCTTATGATGTTTCTCCCCCTCTACTCTCTTGTGATGAATTGAGTTTTCCTCTTGAAGTTATCTCATCGGATTGAGTGTTTAAGGATTTGAGAACACTTGATGTATGTCTTGCCATGCGTATCTGTGGTGACAATGGGATATCACGTGATCCACTTGATGTATGTTTTGGTGATCAACTTGCGGGTTCCACCCATGAACCTATGCATAGGGGTTGGCACACGTTTTCGTCTTGACTCTCCGGTATAAACTTTGGGGCACTCTTTGAAGTACTTTGTGTTGGTTGAATAGATGAATATGAGATTATGTGATGCATATCGTATAATCATGCCCACGGATACTTGAGGTGACAATGGAGTATCTAGGTGACATTAGGGTTTTGGTTGATTTGTGTCTTAAGGTGTTATTCTAGTATGAACTCAATGATAGATTGAACAGAAAGAATAGCTTCATGTTATTTTACTATGGACTCTTGAATAGATAGTACAGAAAGGATAACTTTGAGGTGGTCTCGTTCCCTACCATAATCTCTTCGTTTGTTCTCCGCTATTAGTGTCTTTGGAGTGACTCTTTGTTGTGTGTTGAGGGATATTTATATGATCCAATTATGTTATTATTATTGAGAGAACTTGCACTAGTGAAAGTATGAACCTTAGGCCTTGTTTCCTACCATTGCAATACCGTTTGTGCTCACTTTTATCATTAGTTACCTTGCGGTTTTTATAATTTCAGATTACAAATACTCATATCTACCATCCATATTGCACTTGTATCACTATCTCTTCGCCGAACTAGTGCACCTATACAATTTACCATTGTATTGGTGTGTTGGGGACACAAGAGACTCTTTGTTATTTGGTTGCAGGGTTGCTTGAGAGAGACCATCTTCATCCTACGCCTCCCATGGATTGATAAACCTTAGGTCATCCACTTGAGGGAAATTTGCTACTGTCCTACAAACCTCTGCACTTGGAGGCCCAACAACATCTACAAGAAGAAGGTTGTGTAGTAGACATCAGGGAGGTTGTTCCACAGACAATGTTGTGGAAAAAAATAAGGAAAAATATTTTAACTGATTTCCTGTTTGATTGTTCATCATCTTCTTTCACAAATTTTTTAGTTCTTTAAACAGATCGTCGTGATGGAAATCCATTTTCTTGAGGCCAAGTTCTGTGACCAGTTCGCTCATTGTATCGGTGGAAATCTGTGGGCTTGGTGCTGTCTTTTGCGTACCGTTTGGGTATCCAAACACCTTGTGGATACCTTCCTTTGTTATTATGATTTCTTTCTGCTGATCAGCTTCATCGAACGTTATTTTCATGGTTTCTGTGTCCAGTTTTGTCGTAGATGTGTGCTGCAAGCAGTTTGTAGATGGAGCGCTTTATTTGGCATTTCTCTATGCTTCCAAAACCAGCGCTCCTAACATCTCGTCGGTGACGTTCTTCAAGTAATTTCCATGCTCTATTGACATTATCAAATGCTGCTCCTGCCTTGATTTCGCATGTGTCCTTATTTTTTGTTGCCTCCTGTTCATCATTCGTTGGTGCTGCCAATTCTTTTCCAGTTGTCTTTCTCCTCTTTGTGCGCTTTTGTCTTGGTTTTACCTGATGAGAAAAGGAGGGTTTTGTTATAGAGGATGGTTTGGTTTTCATGTGTGAAAAGCGGTAGCAAAAATCTGTAGAAAAAATGTGTTTACATCATTGTTGTTGTCCTCTGCAGTGCCACCATTGTCCCCTGCGGCGCCATCGCCCTCTATACGAATGACATCATCATCATGTTTTGTGCCATCATCGTCGTTGGCAGCATCATGCTTTGACTCTTTGCTGGCATCATCCTCGTCTTCTTCCAACCGTTTTCTTTTGTTTTTATTCTTGGCTTTATTTAGATCATTGTCGACGCGTGGAACTGCTGGTGGGAGTATCATTATAGGACTTGGCTGCTGCTGCTGCAAGGTAGCACCATCGCTGATGAGTTGAGTTTTGTCCTTTCTCTTTTGTCTTTTTGCTCTAGGAGGAATGACAGTCTTGGTTTCTGATTGCTTCTCTTTTCTGCTGCTAGTCACTTGCTTTTTGTTGCCCTCCCTGCTGGAAGCTAGTGCTGGCACTTTCTCGGGTGCTTCGTTGTCCATGTTGTGCTTCATTCTTTTTTCTGACGGGTCAGGAGAGATGACTGGTTTTTCTAGATATGAACTATTAAGTTCAGACAAAATCGTTTCAATATCTCCTCCTCCGTCACCTACACGATGACTATGTAACAAAAGGATTACGAAGTAACATTGAAATAAATGGGATATAGTTTTAAAACTATGTCTTCCATGACTGTAGATAAAGAATCTGAAGCTTAATCTACATAGATTCATAAGATAGCCCTTTTCTTTCATTTCCTGACCTAAAAAGGCGATCAATCCATTGTTTTCTTGTTATATCAAGTCTTCCCACTAACTCTTGGTTTGGCCAATCAGTGATAGAAATTAGAGTCAGGTGTGAGCAGTATGTCTGCTGTCAAGTCCATATCAGTGAGGGGAAGTCTTTTTTTATAGGAAAAAATACACTACAAATGATATTCTGTAAATTGGAGCAATAACTGTAAGGTTTAGAGTGTAAGATAAAATGCTCTTGGATGAATAATAATACACATAGTGTGTGAAAAATTTCATCGAAGTGTAATTTCCCAGGATTGTGTGGACGTAATTGGTTAACTTACTGCTGCCGCTACATAGTTTTTGTTATATGTATTGTTTGAGCCTTTTATAGTACCTTGCTGCACGGCAGGCTATTCCGCAGGTACCCTGTTTTCCTTATTACCAGTCCTTGCTGCATAAAAATGTCCAGGCATTAGCAGCAGTAGAAGCACAATTGAATTTTATAGCAAAAAGAGGAGATGCATCCCATGGACAAAAACGGTATTCTCGGAGAGGCACATGTTGTTTCACGCTATAAGCACACATCTAGATCTATTATTGGAGCACGGATGTTAATACGAGAGAGGCACGTAATTTGAAACAGGTACAATCAATGGATATACAGAATCTCCTGTAAATACCAGGTTTTGAATTTAAGGATGCTCTCATGGTTTGAATCTAGAGCGGTGTCCTAGATAGTTCTGGCATGCACAGTACGTTTTAGTCAAATTTGTTGCGAGAAGATTTCTGTGACAGGTAAGGGTATCATCCTATTGCATGCGTGCCTACCTTATTTCAATTTTTCTAGAAAAGTCTAGACAGACTTTTTGGAAACACGGTTTTGTGTGGCGGTTAGGGTTCATGTCCGTCAAAAAGGGGGGAAATCACTTTGATCGACCTGTGGTAATGGAATGTAATGGATTAATAATTTTTTTACCTTCGATTGCTTGTGAGGGATTCGTCGCATCCATTGGCTTGTTTTTGTCCTTGCTCTCTGTTGGTACCTCCGTCGCGAGCAGGTTGTCCCCGTCAGTCGTCACCGCCGCCAGGAGAGGTTTTTGATGTTTTCGCAGGCACCGACCGACTGCCTGTATCTCGAAGTGGATGGCGGCTGGTGGGTGAGGCGAACACGCTTTGGATTTTTTGTTGGTCTACTGGATTGGACAATGGGGGCAGAGGGAGAGACGAGGGTGTTCAAGAGAGGGAACTAGTGGAGTGTTCAAGATTTTTGGTGCAAAAGCAAAAGCAAGAAAGTAGTGGAGGGAGAGAGGGAAATGGTCGAACCGTCTCGAATCTTCGACCGTCCGTCTGGACATCAAGATTGGTGTAACTTTCTGTGGGCTTTGATGTGCTTGTTATTTTCCTTGCTTGCTCAACTGCCGGAGCATTTTTATTTTACTGTGGTGACATCCATGGAGGCATGGTTTGGTATTACACAGATTGACGTTCGTGCTTGCGTGTGCTACAGATGTTTTCTATGACGTTTCATGGTGAGGTGCATGGAAGTGAGGCCACCAGCGCTCATCCTCCTATGGAAAAAGGCAAAGCGTCTCGAATCTTAGACCGTCCATTTGGACATCAAGAGTGGTGCAACTTTCTGTTTACTTCAATGAGCTTGTTTTTTGCTTGCCTTCTTAACTCTTAGTCTGTGGGATGTTAGCATTTCTTGATTTTAGTGTTGTTGTGTGATGCACAGGGGGCATGGTTTGGCATTACTCAGAGTCATGTTTCATGGTTCTTTGCGTTCCAAATGATTTCGGTCGCCAGTTCAACCGGAGAAGCATGGACATGAACTCAAGAAGGGAAGCACGTTAACGCATTGGTCAGAGTCTCGTTACCACGGGTGTATGCTTTTGGTATTTCCAAATGATTCCGCTCACTCGTTCTCTTGGAGAGGAATGGACGTGAATCCGGCGGAGGCAAGTCTTCTTATTAGCCAGAGTCACGTTTGTCCACGCGTGTGTTACGTGCATTTTCTCTCGCGAGTCACTGTGAGGTGCGTGGAAGTGTAGCCGAGTTGGCACTATGTTACTAATGCAACAGGCACATTCCTGACGCTGTGTATGTAAATGTTTTCCTTGTCAACTTGCTCCTTTCTTGTGGAGCGTCATGGTGCTGCATTCCAGGGAGGCATTGTTTGTTATTAGAGGGAGTCACGTTTCATTGTTCTTTTGTGTTCCAAATGATTCCGGTCGCCAGTTCAATCGGAGAGGCATGGACATGAACTCAAGAAGGGAAGCATGTTAACGCATTGGTCAGAGTCTTGTTACCACGGGTGTATGCTTTTGGTATTTCCAAATGATTCCGCTCACTCATTCTCTTGGAGAGGAATGGACGTGAATCTGGCGGAGGCAAGTCTTCTTATTAGCTAGAGTCACGTTTGTCCACGCGTGTGTTACGTGCATTTTCTCTGGCAAGTCACTATGAGGTGTGTGGAAGTGTAGCCGAGTTGGCACTGTGTTACTGTGTATGTAAATGTTTTCCTTGTCATCTCGTTCCTTTGTTGTGAAGCGTCATGGTGCTGCGTTCCAGGGAGGCACTGTTTGTTATTAGAGGGAGTCACGTTCGTGCCTGCGTGTGTTACGGACATTTTCACTAAGGTGTCACCTGGAGACGCATGCAAGTTAAATCCTGTATTTGTGTTTGAAATGATTCCGTTGAGACTGTTATTTGGAAATGGTATAATATAGAGTCACGCTCGCCTGTGTTTGTGTTCAAAATAATTCTGTTGACTCGATCAGATGGAGAGGCACGGGCGTTAATCGAACAAAGGCACAGTTTGGTTCGAAGTCATGGTGAACACCCACTGTTTACTCTGTGAGGCACGGAATGGCCTATTCTAGAGACACTGGTGTGGTATATTCTTCGCATGGTCATGGGTCCCAGGAATGCACGGCATGGTATGCTGTATTTGTGTTCGAAATGATTTCGTTGACTCGTTCAGAAGAAGAGGCACGTACATGAATGCCATGAGGGCATGGTTGGGTCTATTAGAGCCTCACGTTTCGTACGTTTATTATGGAAACAAAGCGGAATGGGTTTAGATGTTAATGCTAAAAGTTTACTTTGCGAGTGGACAGTTCGACAGTCGAGGTGTTTAAAAGCGTAAGCTCCTTGTTTTTAAAAGCCAGGGCTTTGTGCTGAGTTGTGTGGCGCTTCTTTTATTAGAAGCACGGGCATGAAGTGAATACAACCATAGTTCTGTACCAGGTAGCGACATGACTTGTGCACTGAGGATGGCGTGGATGTTCGTCGCAGCGTTAAGGTTCACAGGCACGGGTGTGAAGCGCTAAAAGGCATGCTACCGTATAATATAGAGTCATGCTCCCGTGTGTTTGTGTTTCGAATAATTCCATCGACTCGATCAGACGGAGAGGCACGGGCGTTCAGCCCACAAAGGCACCGCCAGGGTTCATTCCTTGCTTGTTAGGCGCACAGACGCGTGGACGTAGAAGGCACGTTTTTCAAGCAAAGAACGCACATCATGATGCCACGGTTTTCAAGCAAAACACTAACCTGAAGTCCGTATAGCCATGGTTCTGTACTAAGTAGCGTCATGAACGAGTCACCTGGAGTAAGATTTTGATATAAATATCATTTCAAAACAACAAATGTCAATGGATAATGGTATGAATTTGACAGTAAGTTCTTTGGGATACAGACAGACGTACACAGTAAGTTAACTGTGTTTGAGGTGTTTTCTGTTGAATATATACGGACCATTGGAAAGAAGTTGAGTGGTTGTGGTGCGGACGAACGCACAGGGAGACGAAATTATAGTACTGGTGTTTCCCAGGCGTGCAGAGTTCAAGGTATTTAAGAGAAATTGGGAGAATTCGAGGCGCCGGTTACTCCGTTTGACCATCTGATTGGTGTGCGTATGTTATAAAAAGCTACCTACTCATCGAATACCCCACGTCCACAATTCTCCAGAGACAGGCACCTCTTTCTTGCTGGTAGCTGCTTGCTTGCGCCATGGCCGGTAAGAGGGGTTCTGGGTTTTCAAGCAACCAGGTAGCAAGGACAAAAGCCGCGAAAAGAAGGGAGAGGTGCCGCCGCTACGCTGTAGGGGCGACAGGAATATCCTGCCCAGGTGTCGAACGATCTCTCGCGTGGATGCGATTCCTCCCACAAGCGCATTCGCCATGGAGACGATCTCGGTAAGATGGCAGTACAGAATTCCTTAGCCAGCGACGACTTGCTCGATGAGCTAATTAAGCAGCAGCAGTTCATCGCTCGCTTGGAGAAGTTGCTGTAACAGAGCAATGCCTCTGTGGAGAAGTCCACTGGTCTCATAGTTCGATCTGTGTGTGAGAATGAGAAGCTTCTCAATGAGCTCGACTAGAAGGATCGGGAGGCTGCCCGCTTGAAGAATCTATATGAGGAGAGCCATGCGTTGGTGCAGAAGTTGTCGGGCGAAGTGGGGCAGCTTATGGATGAGAAGGCTGAGGTCCTCGTCAAGTACAAGAGCCTGGTGGAGGATTCCTTTGCTGCTGTGGAGGAAAGTTATGAGGCGACGAAGAAGGAGATTGAAGATGTGCTCGCCCACCAGCCGATCAAGAACGTTGCTGGAGTGTAGGCAGAGAGCTTGTAGCGTGTTTTTCCGTTGCGTTGGGGCATGTGGCCTTTTGTACTGCCATGAATCTGTAAGCCATTTATGCGTTGCATTGTCGTCGTGTTGTTTCATTTGTTGGTACATGTAGATGAGTAGGCTAGGGTCATGGATGTCGCATGTTAGCAGTTGGAGCACGGTTGTGCTTCCACCAGAGGCACTTCGTTCGCCCGCGGGGAGCACGTTTTTGTGAACCATGCATAGTTTTGGTTCAAATGATTCCGCTTACTCGTTCACTTGGATACGCACGGGCGTGGAGTCTATTGAGGCATGTTTTTCCATTAGGCTGAGTCACGTTAGGCACGCAGTCGCGTCGATGTAGAAGTCACGTTTTTCAAGCAAAGAACGCACGTCACGGTGCCAAAACATGAAGGTGAAAGCATGGCTTATTCGAGAGACACGAATATGAAAAGCACGGACCTCAAGTCCATGTAGTCTCGGTTCTGTAGTAAGTAGGGTCATGATTTGTACTCTTAAACTTGTGGACTTTCTTGGCTCTCTGTGTTGCAATATTTTGGGTCAGAGACACGGGCGTGAATCCCAGAAAGGCATGGTGTGGAATTACAAAGAATCACGGTTCTGTGTTAAGTGGTGCCATGACTTGCGTACGCATGATGGAGTGTATGTTTTGGGCGACAGGCACGGTTGTGAAACTCACAAAGGCATGGCCCGGTTTTATATAGAGTCACACTCGCCTGGTTTCTGTTCTGAATGCTTCCGTCGACTCAAACAGAAGGAGAGGCACTGCCAGTGAGCCCGCAAAGGCATAGCTCTGCATTACGCACGTTTACGTTCGTTTCTTTAATTGGGGTAACCCAGCGGAATGGGTCGAGATGCGAACAGTCACTGTTGACTCTGTGACGCACCGAATGGCCTATGTGAGAAACACTGTTTTTAAAAGGTTATTTCCGACCCTAAAGAAAGTTATTTCCTTGTTTTTAAAAGCACAGCCACGCTTCTTTCTTGATGTTACGTATATTACTCGACACAGGCGTGGACTCGATTAGATGGAGAGCCACGGGCATGGTGTGGTATTATATAGAGTCACGCTCGTCTGTGTTTGTGTTCCGAATAATTCTGTCGACTCGATCAGATGGAGAGGCACGGGCATCAATCCCACAAAGGCAAAGTTTGGCATTACCCACAGTCACGTTCGTTTCTTTAATTGTGAAAACCTAGCGGAAAGGGGTCAGATATGAACACTCACTGTTTACTCGGTGAGGCACGGAATGGCTTGTTTGAGAGACGCTGCTGTGGTATAATCTTTGCACGGTCGTCGGTTCTAGGAAGCCACGGCATTGTATTGTGAAGAGTCACATTATTATTTGCAAGGGCAGGCACAACCGTGCAGCCCAGAGTGCCATGGTGCAGAGTAACATTCGTTCGTTTATTGCGGAAACCCAATGGATCGACTGGCGTCTCCTCGTATTCGAGTGTGAACGACATGTGGCGCCGCTTCGGAAACCCAATGGTCCAACGGGCATCTCCTACGGTGGAGCCGCTCTGGCTCATCCTCCGAGGTGATCCTCTGGCTATTTAAGGCGGACAGACAGAGTCTCGAAACCCTAGCCACATCCTACTCCTCCCTTTGTCCGCCGCCAGGTCTTCCATTTATCTTGCTCCCCTCTATCCTTTGACCGTCTCTGCCATGGATGGGCAGAAGAAGACTTCTTCGGACCGCCATGTCCTGTCACGGGAGGAGATCCCGGCCGGCGAGGGTTCCTCGTCTGTAAGTTCACCCTATTTCTGGTTCTCCTACTTGATTTAGTTTGTGAAACATGAATTATTGTGGTTAGCTGATTCCTAATTTGATGCGGGTGTGTCTTGCTGATACTGATTTACAGTCAGTTGGAGCTACTCTCATTAACCTGGTTAATGGGATGAATGCCTTGGTTTCAATTGCAAAGGTTGACAGAACGTACAAGGAGTTGCTGGAGGTCACCTACGAATGGCAGCAGTCCTACCAGGAAACAAGAGAAGACTTGGAGAAGGCCAATGCCAGGATCGTAGAAATTACGGTTGTGAGGAGTAATCTCCTTGAAGAGCATACCCGGTCGTTGGAGGAATCGACGTCAGCTTTGAAGCGACATGACGAGAATATATAGGCGCTGAAGGAGGAGATTGATGAACTGCGCCGGGAGAAAACCAACAAGAAGGTCGGTGGGTACTAGATATACAGCAACGTCCCTGGCTGTTGTGTGTGTCTGGTGTTGTTAAGCAGTGGAGTGGAGTTTCTTACCTTGTCTCGTGAAATTTCTCTGTCAGCTACTTTGTTAACAAAATGTATTTTGGTTTCGAGTATCATTGTAATTAGGCGCCGTTACTTATGATGCACGGGACGTGAAGTCTCTGCATCCACGGTTGTGAACCTAGTACTGTAATGACTTGCGTACTGATGTAGGCGTGTATGTCCATGGCTTTTGTGTGGTGCAGTGTTTCGGGTCACGGACACGGGCTTGCATCCCACAAATTCATGGTGTGGTTTTATATAGAGTCACGTTCGCCTGTATTTGTGTTCAAAATGATTCCGTTGACTCGTTTTGAAAATAGGCACGCAGGCAAGTGAATCCCATGGGGGCATGGTTTCGTCTTTCGCATAGTCACGTTCGTACATTTATCATGGAAAGAAAGCAGAATGGGTTTAGATGTTAACGCTAGCTGTTTACTTTGTGAGTGGCCGATTCGAGATTCGAGTTGTTTAAAATCATAAGTTCCTTGTTTTTAAAAGTCACGGTTCTGTACTGAGTTGTGTCGCGCTTCTTTTATTAGAAGCACGGGGATGAAGTGAATACAGTCGCGGTTCTGCACTAGGCAGCGACATGAGTTGTGTACTAACAATGATGTGGACGTTCGTGGTACTGTTAAGGGTCACAGGCACAGGTGTGAAGCGCTAAGAGGCATGGTGCCGTATAATATAGAATCACGCTCCCCTGTGTTTCTTTTCTGAGTGCTTCCGTCGACTCGATCAGAAGGACAGGCACGGTCAGTAAGCCCACAGAGGCATAGCTTTGCATTACGCATAGTCACATTCGTTTTTTTAACCCAGTGGAATGGGTTGAGACGCCAACACTTATTGTTGAATCTGTGAGGCACCGAATGGCCTATGTGAGAGACGCTGTTTTTAAAAGCTTGTTTCCTTGTTTTCAATAGTACAGTCACGCTTCTTTATTGATGTTTGTATATTACTCGATAGAGGCGTGGACTCGATTAGATGGGAGAGGCACGGGCATGGTGTGGTATTATATAGAGTCACGCTCGTCTGTCTTTGTGTTTTGAATAATTCTGTTGACTCGATCAGATGGAAACCCAATGGAAAGGCACCATTTGGTCTTACCCACAGTCATGTTCCTTTCTTTAATTGCGGAAACCCAGCGGAAAGGGTTCAGATGTGAACACTCACTGTTTACTTGGTGAGGCACGGAATGGCTTGTTCGAGAGAAGCTGCTGTGGTGTATTCTTTGCACGGTGGTGGGTCCCAGGAAGTGACGGCGTGGTATTGTGAAGTCACGTTATGTTGTTTTCGTGTTCCAAATGATTCCGTTGAACCGTTCGCAACAGCAGGCACATCCGTGCAGCACGGAGAGGCATGGTTATGCTTTACCAAGAGTCACATTCGTGCGTTTATCGCGGAAACCCAACGGTTTGACGGGTGTCTCTTTGCATTCGAGAGTGAACGCCACGTGGCGCCGCTCCAGAAACCTAATGGTCCGACGGGCGTCTCCTCCGATGACATCACTCTGGCAAGTCGCCCGAGGCCACGCTCCGGCTATTTAAGGCGGACGGACAGAGTCTCGAAACCCTAGCCACATTCTAATCCTCCCTTCGTTCACCGTCAGGCCTTCCATTCCTCTTGCTCATCTCTATTCACTGACCATCTCCGCCATGGCTGGGCAGAAGGGGACTACTCTAGACCGCCGTGCCCTGTCGCGGGAGGAGATCCCGGCTCGCGAGGGTTCCTCGTCTGTAAGTTCACCCTATTTCTGCTTCTACTTCATTCGTTTTTTCTTTCTTTCGGCTGCTTTGATTTAGTTTGTGAAACATGATTTGTTGCAATCAGCTGACTCCTAATTTGATGCAGGTCTATCTTGCTGATACTGATTTACAGTCAATTGGAGGTAGGGTTAGTTTGCGTCATGGTCTTGAACAGAAGTCCCCTGCTATAGAATTGGGGAGCAATTATGGCTCGAGAGAGAAGGGAATGGTGAGCGGGGCAGAGACGGCAAGTGTTGTGAGGTCCTTGTTAGTTACTCTCAATAACCTGGTCGATGAGATGAATGCTTTGGTTTCAATTCCAAAGGCTGATAAAATGTACGAGCAGCTGCTGGAGATCACCTACGCGTGGAAGAAGCTTTGCGAGGAAACAAAGGAAGATTTGGAGAAGGCAAATGCCAGGATCGTAGAAATTACGGCTGAGACAAGAAATCTCCTTGAAGAGCACACCCAGCCGTTGCAGGAATCGACCGCAGCTTTGAAGCGACATGACGAGAATATGAAGGCGCTGAAGAAGGAGATTGATGAACTGCGCCGGCAGCAAACCAGCAACAAGGTCGGTGGGGACTAGGTATACAGCAGCGTCCCTGGCTGTTGTGTGCGTCTGGTGTTGTTAAGTAGTGGAGTGGAGTTTCTTACCTTGTCTTGTGAAATTTTGCTGTTAGATACCTTGTTAACAAAATGTATTTTGGTTTCGAGTATCATTGTAATTAGGCGCCATTACTTATGATGCACGGGACGTGAAGTCTCCGCATCCACGGTTGTGAACCTAGTATTGTAATGACATACTGATGAAAGCGTGTACGTTCGTGGCTTTTCTGTGTTGCAGTGTTTCGGGTCACAGAGACGGGCTTGCATCCCACAGATTCATGGTGTGGTTTTATATAGAGTCACGTTCGCCTGTATTTGTGTTCGAAATGATTCCGTTGACTCGTAGAGAAAAATAGGCACGCACGTGAATCCCATGGGGTCATGGTTTCGTCTTTCCCATAGTCACGTTCGTACGTTTATCATGGAAAGAAAGCAGGATGGGTTTAGATGTTAACGCTAGTTGTTTACTTTGTGAGTGGCTGATTCGAGAGTCGAGTTGTTTAAAAGCGTAAGTTCCTTGTTTTTAAAAGCCATGGTTCTGTACTGAGTTGCGTCACGCTTCTTTTATTAGAAGCACGGGCGTGAAGTGAATATAGCCGTGGACGATGACTTGTGCACTGACGATGGCGTGGACGTTCGTGGCAGTGTTAAGGGTCACAGACATGGGCGTGAAGCGCTAAAAGGCATGCTGCTGTATAATATAGAGTCACATTCCCGTGTGTTTGATTTCCGAATGATTCCGTTCACTCGATCAGACAGAGAGGCACGGGCGGTTAGCGCACAAAGGCACCTTCATGTTCTTTGTTTAATTGGGGAGACCCAATGGAATTGGTTCAGATGTGAACACCCACTATTTACTTTGTGATGCACGGAATGGCCTATTCGAGAGACGCTGGTGCGGTATATTCTTCGCACGGTCCTGGGTTCCAGGAAGGCACGATGCGGTATTGTGTAGGGTGACGTTAGTTTGTCTTGGTGTTCCAGATGGTGTGGTTTTATATAGATTCACGTTCGCCTATATTTGTGTTCGAAATGATTCCATTGACTCATTCAGAAGAAGAGGCACGGACATGAATGCCATGAGGGCATGATTGGGTCTGTCGGAGAGTCACGTTTCGTAAGTTTATTGTTGAAACAAAGCGGAATGGGTTTAGATGTTAACGCTAAATGTTTACTTTGCGAGTGGCCAGTTCGAGAGTCGAGGTGTTTAAAAGCATAATTTCCTTGTTTTTAAAATCCACGGCTCTGTGCTGAGTTGCGTGGCGCTTCTTTTATTATAAGCACGGGCGTGAAGTGACTACAACTACGGTTCTGTACCAGGTAGCGACATGACTTGTGCACTGACAATGGCGTGGACGTTCATGCCAGTGTTAAGGGTCACAGGCACGGGCGTGAAGCATTAAAAGGCATGATGTTGTATAATATAGAGTCACTTTCCCGCAGGTTCGACTTCTGAATGATTCCGTCGACTCGATCAGACGGAGAGGCACGAGCGTTCAGCGCACAAAGGCACCGTCAGGTTCTTTCTTTAATTGGGGAGTCCCAGCGGAACTGGTTCAGATGTGAACACCCACTATTTACTCTGTGAGGCATGGAATGGCCTATTCGAGAGACGCTGGTGTGGTATATTCTTTGCACGGTCATGGGTCCCAGGAAGGCACGGTGTGGCATTGTGTAGAGTGACGTTAGTTTGTCTTGGTGTTCGAAATGATTCTGTTGAATCATTCGCACTAAAAGGCACAACTATGAAGCCAGGAGAGGCACGGTTATGCGTTACACAGTGTCGCATTCGTGTGTTGATTGCAGAAACCCCGCCGTTCGACGGGCGTCATGTGAACGCCGGGTGGACGCCGCTCCGGAAACCCAAGGGTTCGACGGGCGTTTCCTCCGGTGACGCCGCTCCGGAGGAGGTGGAGATATTTAATAGAGTGAACGCCATGTGTTGATGTTGCGGAATCCAAAAGGACCGACGGCTGTCTCATCCGTCAGTGAAGTGAACACCACGTGTCACCGTTCCAGCTCCTCGCCCGAGGTCAAGGAGCAGTTATTTAAGCCGAGCGGCGTCCGCCACCACTAGATATCATCCTGCTTCTCCCTCTTTCGCCGGTAATCCTAGGAAATCATCCATCTTCCTCTTTTCGTTTGTGATGTTCCCAGCCATGGTTCGGCACAAGATAACTACTTACACGATGCTTACTCCCGAGCGCCGCTTTCAGTTGCAGGAGGACATCCATTCGAGGCACGCCGCTCGGGTCGCAGCGGGCATGTCTCCGGACTCGCCAGGGCCGGAGGAGATAGAGGAGGTGGAGGAAGTGGAGGGGGATGCGTTGGAGCTCATGCAGGGAGTTGATCCAGTGGGAGGATATGTCATGGAGGAAGAGGAGGGGGTGATCTAGTGGGGGGAGATGTGATGGAGCAAGAGGAGGGGGTGACGAGGATGACGAGGACAACGAGGAAGGCGTGGATGAGGATGAAAAGGACGACAAGGAAGGCATGGACGAGGATGAGGAGGACGACGAGGAAGATGTAGACGAGGATGACAAAGAAGGCATGGATGAGGATGACGAGGGCGATGAGGAAGGCGTGGACGAGGATGAGGAGGATGACGAGGAAAATGTGGACGAGGACGACGAAGAAGGTGTGGACGAGGATGACGAGGGCGACGAGGAAGGCATGGACGAGGATGACAAGGACGACAAGGACGACAAAGACGAGGCGGAGTTCTATCTCAATGAGTCGGCCTTGATGACGGAGCAGACCGCAATCCTGGAGTCCATCCAAGATGATGCGTATGTGGAGTCCAACCGGTGCTTCCTCCGGGAAGAACATGCGAAGACCAATGTGCTCTTCAACGAGCTGGATGCGGAGCAGGAGGCGGAGGCCAACGACGTTGATGTCAGAATGGAGATAGTGGACATCTCCGACGACGGGGAGTAGTGTAGTTTTGTTGGTAGATGTTTGCTTTTCCATGGTTTTTATGCTTTCCATGTTTTGTATGCCTGTAAAGGTTGAACAATGTCAAGCAATCGTCGATGTCAGAATGGAGACAGTTTCATTTCTATGTCAAGCAAACGTGTTTTGTTCTTAAGTAGTAGTACAACCTCGTCCCAAAATAAATGGGTCAACTTTGCAGTAACTTCATACCAGGCAGTACAATTCACATTGAACTTAAAAAAGTACAATTCACATTGTACTGGTTAGTACAAGGTTGAGCCAATTAATTTGTGACAGAAGGTGTATGTTTTATTAAAAATTGCAGTTTCCAATACCAAATTTGGGTCGGAAGGCGTATGTTTTATTACACTGTATTGTTTTATTATAGATTGCAGTTTCAAGTACAAAATAAACGTCTCAACTGGGGCACATATTTGATTCTAGAGATTTCAGTGTGGTTAGATTTGAATGCCAAGCCACAGATGTGCTTCTGAGAACCACCGTCTTGCATGGTTTTCCCGCAATATGGGATTCGACATTTATCTAGGACATTCCGGGTTTTATAAGTGTAGAAAGAATTGTTTTGTTGAGGCACGGAGGTGAAGGATGGAGCCTCTGCGATAGTCACGTCCCATACTAAGAAGGAAGCAAATCTTCAGACTCGATATGTCGGAAGCTGGCCGTAAGGCACACTCCTGCCTCTGCATTTTCGATGACGTCACGTTTAGTGCCAGTGGGGTGGATGTAATGCTCAGTTTGCTGATGTTTTTGTTTTCAGCAACTTTCTTAACATGTTACGCATGATAGAGGTACGGTTTTACCCGACGTAGAGGCACACACGTAACGAACTAGAGGCGCGGACGTGATTCTAAGGGAGGTACGGATGCAAAAGGATCGTGATGCAAGGATGTGAAGGTGTGCCTCTGCTTTAAAGAAGCTTTCATTCACACGTTTTCATTGCAGGGGGCATGGACTATGAGCTCCATGTGTTTTTGAAGGCAGCTTCATTAATGAACTTATCAAAGAGAAGGTGAATCTTTTGGTTGACGTCTAGAATGTTGCGTAAAATAACTTGAAGCCAAGTTATGCACGGTCCCCTTGGTACCAGAGGCACATAGGCACATAAGTGCCTATGTGGTGCACTGGAAATAAACTTGTGCAAAAGACATGTAAACTGCAAGCAAACTACAGGGTTAACTGCGACACAAGCAAACCTAAATTTATAACAAGAAAACAGCAGTCTTGAGAGAAAGCAAATCTAATGAGAAATCGAGAATGGCGTGAGCAATGTTCTAGATACTTTGTTGGCCGGGACCATCTACTTCAGTAGTTGTAGTCGCCACAGGACCTAGTGCGCTTCCTGGTCTGCTCCTTGTCGAGTTTTGCCCGGCGAAGCCCTTCCTGAATGATGGTGAGGCGGCTCCATATCCCGTACGCAGCGTAAGCGTCCTTTGTCGCGTACTCGATGTGCCTCATGGACAGGGGCATGCGCACCCAGCGCTGGTGCTTTGCGTTGGTGATCTTCTTCTTCATGTCGTTGTAGTAGTCGTGGACAAGGATGCATGAGACATCGCCAAGGGAGTCTAGAGGCTTGGTAGCTGTAGGCACCCTCCATTCCTTCTAGATGTCGATGAAGTGGGCGATCTCCAGTCTGATGCAGCCGAGCATCTCTATGTCGCCGTCGATGGAGAAGCCAGCAAACGTGTACCTCGGGTCAGCGAGGAAGTTGTCGAACCTGGTGCAGTTCTTGTCAATGATGCTCTGTTGAAAGAGTAGCAGCGGATGATCCTTACCGATGGAGAGCTGGACGAGGGATGGTTTCTAATCTTCGCCAATGTCATTGGTGTACTCCACATCAACTCCGACGATCTTGTGGCGCTCGAATTCGAGGTGTCGCTCGTACTGCTCGATGATGGTGGCCGCCTTGTGCAAGTCGTTGGTCTGGATCACGTGCAACTTGGTGTTGTCATGGGCCTGCACCTTGAATTCCTTGGTGAATCCCATGGCTTGGAGCAGTTCGTCCTCCTACAACCTGGTATTTCATGGGGAACAGTGAGTGGGAGCGCAATGGCGATTTCTGTTGTTTGCGGGAGACAAGTCCGCAGCGGAAGTCTAAATTTAAAGGAGGGGAAGCGGCAAAGGAGTGCACGATCTCACTGTCGATGCGGTTGTGCACATCCTAGGTTCTTGATCATGGTTTTTCTTTATAAAAAATAAAAATAAAATTAGCAGTTATGTTTTTAACAACCGTCGTGTCTCCAGCAAGTCGGGGAGATGATCATTGTCTTGCGTAGTTTGTTTTCAAATGTTAACTTTTACAATTTATCTCGTGCACAAGTCTCTGACCAAGAGAAGCATGCTTGAAGTGGCTGGTTTAACTCTCAGACACACGGGCGTGGTACATTCACTGGCCGTGGCAATTGTTTTCAGTGATACATTTAGTTTGCTGTCAAATGTTATCTTTGTGCACTCTCGTTGTATAAGTGTTGTGCTTTATCAGAGGCATTGTTGTGTGTCTGTGTTGCAACTGACGCTACGAGATGGACAGAAAGAACGAGAAGCAGCAAGGGGCGTGGACATGTAGCTGCAAGAAGCACTTGTACAACAAGATGCGCAACTAGAGGCACAGATACGGTGCTACGTGAGGCACGGAGATGAAGTTACATGATTGCACGGATGTCCATTCATGCTATGGTGCTATGTGAGGCACGGGCACGAACAAATAGCCGTGCACTCTACTACATGCGCAAAAAGCAATAGATGTGTTTCTGAGAAGCACCGGTCTCCATGGTTTTACTGCAAGGTGGTATTCGACATTTATCGAGGGCATTCCGGGTTTTACAAGTGTAGGAATAATCGTTTTACACTTATATGTTCTATGGTAGAGGCACGGCAATTACTTCTGTGATGAAGGAATGAACGTCGAATGTACGTGACGTGAGGATTGACAATAGGCGTCCGTTACTGTTTTCCGGAATGTTTTTCAATTAACTGTGAGAGGCATGAATGTGCCGACGGAACAGGCACGGTCATGTCTGAAATAGTTGCAAGTACGAGATGGGCAGAAACAACGAGAAGAAATGAGGGGCGTGGGCATGTAGCTGCCAAATGTACTTATACAGCGAGAAGCACAGCTAGAGGCGCATGTACGATGCTACGTGAGGCACGGAAATGAATCTATGTGATTGCATGGACGTCAATCTGTGCCCGTGTTCTGTCAAATGTTTTAAGTGACAGTTTGTAAAGGCATGGATGTTTAAGGTGACTGAGCCATAGGGGAAGGCGCTAGGTTTTTAGGAGGTGCATGCTTGAGCTCATTGCAACAATCTACTTGGCATGACGCTATTCTACGGAGCACCATAGTGAAAATTATGTATACTACTGACATGGGGAGCTAGCAACGTCACTAAACTATTCTGAAACATACTTCACCACAGCCATTCATTCTCCATTATTAGTCAGTAAATCCTTTTTATTATTATCAGAGATAAATAAAGTAACCCACGTAAGAGTTTCACCTTCTTTGACAGGAAATTTTCACCACCATCCTCTTGGACATAATTATATGCTAAGTTACATACCATGACATAACTGAATAACAAAACTGGTGTGTACAGCCTATTCAAAAAACAGACATAAATTACTGAACTAGAAAGTATAGCCACCGGCAACGCTCTATCAGGAAAGGTCGTTGTTTATCATCCGCAGCAATTTCATGTTTCCCAGTGTTGGCCACCGCTTTTCAATTGTGACAAGGACAATTGAACCAACCCTTAGCTGAGCTTCCCGGGCAAAATTTGAAAAACCTATCACCTCCATTCTGCCATCGGTTCACATGGAGTACGTTGTGCTCATGTCTATTGCATCATACATCTCTGTTAGGATGATTCCACCGTTTTGAGGTAGATATCCTAGGTTCATCTTTAGAAGCCTCACAACGGCAGACGGGATTCTCTGCAGATTGTACCGATATTACTAGATAAAATCAATGTACAAGGACATAAAACATCGAAAATAGCAAACAAAACCATGGCAGTGGATCAAAACAAATATTCAATGACTAACCGGGCGACCATTTATGACATTGGTGACGTTTAGACGCTGCACAAAGGGTATGGCGGGGAAGTCGTCAGACTCAAACACATAGTATATCATCTGTCCAAATTGTCTGTATGAGAGGTTTATGCCTCGACCAAACACTGTTTCCCCAATGTACTCCCTCTCCGAGTCATTTAGAAAATTAAGAGCTGCATGGAAAAAATAACTCATTTTCAAACAAATTTGTTTAAACAGATGAACTCGGTATTTAAGTTTAAAAGGAATGGTTAAATTCAATGCATGTGATCAAGTTGGGATGATAATCAACAGAATTGCATAAAACATTTTCGAAATAACTTTGACTGTAAGTATGACATTCATTTAGTGGATAGGGGTAGGAGGACCAAAGTATGCTGATAAACGTAATTGATAAAACAGGATGGAAATTGGTGCACTTACCTAGTGATGGTTGGGGAAGGGGCCTGTGACCTCCTCGAGAATCACCGAGTCTCAGATCTATCTCAATGGACAGACTCTCGGTATCCAGGTTTATGATGACTAGATCTCGATAACGAAGATCATAATCACTAATTAACTTTTCCCAGCCAGGTCCATGAATTTTTGACCGGTTAGGTTCATCAGTGATGCAGATCTCATATGACAGATCCTTGTTGGCGATCAGTACTGGATTCCTTTGTTTTCCTTCTTCTTGAAATGCTTGCTCTTTCCACTGATATATTGAAGAAGTGACTTGCTGCCTGCAATAGCATGGCACATACTGCGCAAGAAAAAAATCTTCAAACCGGCAAGAAGGAATCCTTGAATACCGACATGTATAACCAAGACGGATAGCGCTTATCATATATGTATCAATTGTTTTCAACAGGTTGCTATTTGATAAAATTGGTTCATCAGAAATTGAAAACATATCATTAAATGCTTAAATGTTGCAAAACAACGGTTATATGAAATACGTTGCAAAACAAAGGTTATATGAAATTGTCAACACAAGGAAAATTTTATTATCTTGAAAAACTATTCGTCTAAACCGCCATTTTTACATAAATAGTCGTTCACAAGCAATTTCCTAAAAAGACATGTTTTTAGAGTAGTTCACAATCTTGGTTGTCAATGTCAATCAGTGAAAGGATTTCTGCTGCTTGGTTTTAAAAGCAGCTTTAGCAAATGTATATTTCAAGACAAGATAGACAAAAAGGAGAAACAATAGTCTATCAACAGGTGGCTCAAAGGAGTGTTTGTAACATTAAAATTATATGTAAATTCGTTAAAGCTACACCCAGCAACAACGTCATCCGCAACCATACGCCATCGTCGCCGACGCCCAACCACCGGAACATGTGTGGCTAGGTGGTATTTTCATATTTCAAACGGATGATCCATCAACGTTAACTTTGCCTCCAGTGTACAGGACCCCAAACACTATCATCAAGCACAGACGCCGACTCCCAGTCAACAGCACCCCAAACGCCAATCTCCAGCACACTGTGGCTCGTTAAGCAATAGAGCTCAACGTCTGGCCACTCCCTTGGACTTCCGGCCACCACCGTTGTTTGCAAGACCTAACGGGCTTCAATTTAAACTACCAACCTCCCTCGGCAAAGTTCATCGCTCACCTGGGACTTGGACGCCGCAGGTCACTGTAGCTCGTAGCGTTCTCAAGCACAAACGCCGACTCCCAATCAACCCCACCCCTAAGAGGCACGGGTCGTGTATAGGTTCGGCCTTGTACTCCGCGGATTTGGTTTAGATCACAATGATTTTCTAGGCAATCCCTAGCATAACAGCGTAGATGCGTCGCTTTCAAAGACGGAGAGACGGAACCAACAGAGAGGAAAACAAATCGTAGTGACATATTCACATAGAAATTAAGAGAAAATGGACTAACCCTAGATCTAGAGGGAGAATCGAGAGAGAAGAGACGATGAACTCTATAGCGGGTGAGTGGGAGGGGCGGTCTGGGTTGGCACAAAACAGAACAGACACTTATAATACACTACAAAAAAAAGACACATCCATGACATTTTGGGCCAAACGAAATTTTTTTCTGTCATACATATGACACTTCTATGACGATAATTGTGACAAAACCCGGTATCATCATAGATGTGGTGGGCTCCTACTTCTATGGCAAAAAATCATGACAGAAAATGGGCTTTTCGTCCTGGGCAGGCCGGAGACGCAGCTGCATGACATTCTTTGGGCCGTCCATGATGGAAAAAACCGTGGTAGAAGCAAGGGGGAGGAAAATTTCGAGGAGTTCCCGGTTATGGTGGGAGGTCAGGGGCCGAGCTATGCGCATTTCTCTCGTACACGTACGCGCGTGTGTGTGAGGCATTGGCTCTAACTGAAGCCGAGCGAGGCATTGGGCTCTAACTGAACCCGAGCGATTGCACTACAGGCTACACGTTACTGAACCCGAGCGATCTATCGATGGCTGTTAACTGAACCCGATCGAGCGATTCCTTCACTACTGCTGCTAACTGAAGCCGATCGATGCTGCCTCTGGGATGAACAGTGAGTGTTGCGGGGGGGGGGGGGTGGATGAACATTGAGTGGTGGCGTTGCCCCTGGATGAACAGGACCCCGTGGTGTGGAGGGCTGGATGAACAGTAGACGGTGGAGGGGTGGATGAACAGGACCCCGTGGTGTGGAGGGCTAGATGAACAGTAGACGGTGGAGGGGTGCGCGTGGAGGGGTGGATGAACAGGACCCCGTGATGTGGAGGGCTGGATGAATAGTAGATGGTGGAGGGGTGCCCTTGGAGGGGTGGTTGAACAGTAGCCGATGGAGTAGCGCGCAGTGGAGGCTGGATGAACAGGAGCCCATGGAGGCTGGAGGAGATCGGCGGTAGCCCGTGGAGGCTGGAGGAGGTCGACGGTGGAGATGAATAGCATCCCGAGGAGTCCCGTTTTGCGGTACGCCACACCCCTCCCGATGAACAGGACCCCCGTTTCGACCGTAGGAGGTCTGTTTCGTCCTTTTTGCGGTACGCCAGACCCCTCCCGATCAACAGGACCCCGTTTCGACCGTAGGAGGTCCGTTTCGTCCGTTTTGCGGTACGCCACACCCCTCCCGATCAATAGGACCCCCGTTTCAACCGTAGGAGGTCCGTTTCCTCCGTTTTGCGGTACACCACACCCCTCCCGATCAACAGGACCCCCGTTTCGACCTTAGGAGGTCCGTTTCGTCCATTTTGCGGTACGCCACACCCCTCCCGATCAACAGGACCCTCGTTTCGACCGTAGGAGGTCCGTTTCCTCCGTTTTGCGGTACGCCAGACCCCTCCCGATGAACAGGATCCCGTTTCGAACATGGCCGGTGGAACACAATGCCGTTTCCTCTGTTCTGCGGTACGTCAGGCCTCATTTCCATCGCCTGTTCCGTCCAAGCCCTCCCGATGAACGCGACCACGCATTCCGTTGCCTCCCGATGAACGCGACCACGCATTCCATTGCCTCCCGATGAACACGACGTATTTTGTTGCCTCCCCATGAACACGACGATGACGCTGTTTCTCCGTTCCAACCCAGCCAATGTACATGAGCCCTGGCCATACGTATATATGCACGAGTAGGCGCTCGAGACCCCCCCCCCCTGTATGTACACATACGTGGCAGTATTTTCTTTCTTGCACCCTGGCCACTGTACGTACGTGTACATGCTACGTGCGTGCATCTACTACGACACGTGCGCGCCTCTACTACGACGCGTGTGCGCCTCTACATCTACCAGTACATATGTACGTACACGTTCGCGACCAGAATGACAACGCTACATATGCTTCGACCAGGTGGGTCCCGACTGTCAGGCACTTCCTTGCGTGCGAAGATGTAGCTGGTGGGTCCCAGCAGTCAGGGGGCGAATGTTTTTTTTGCTCGGACGCACTTCCTTGCGTGCGAAGATGTAGCTGGTGGGTCCCAGCAGTCAGGGGGGCGAATCGTTTTTTTTTTCGGACGCACTTCCTTGCGTGTGAAGGTGTAGCTGGTGGGTCCCAACAGTCAGGGGGAAACGTTTTTTTCGCGAAATCAGGTGGCCCGTCCGGTGGGTGCCTGCTGTCAGGTGGAGGAATAATTATTTTGTGCATAATAAGGAGGCACTTCCTTGCGGCCGCCGTGGACCCAGATGTCAGCCTCTCCACGTACAGTACTCTTCCGATGGAAGTCGGTCGTTGACCATGTTGACCACGCCGCGCCGAGAGCACCAGGGCGGTGGACGACGGCGAGGCCTAGGAAGGGGACGACGCGGAGCCGGGGAAGACGCAGCAGTGGAAGCCCACACGGAGAGGAGTACAAGGGTTCACTGGTTAGCCTGCGGTGTGAGGCTGCCACCGCCGCAGAATAATAGGGGGTGTGGGTGAGTGGAGGAATGGCCTGGCCAGCGGTGGGAGTAGTATGGGGGCGGTGAGGCCTTCGCGGTAGCACAACCGGCCACAGGAGGCAGGAGCAGGCGGCACGACCGGCGTTGCTTTGGGCGGCTGGACCAAGAAGACCAGAGGTTGAAGAAGCACTACGGCCGTTGGATGGATATCGTACAGTCACTGAAGCTAGAATCGTTTATTATTGACTAAGTTGACAAAGCCCTTGGTATGCTCCAACTTAGTAGGCCCACAAGTCAGCCTCCGAAACGGTGCGCCCCAGATGTCAGGGGGAGGAATCATTTTTTGGGCGGCCGAAGCTAAGAATATGCAAGATTGAAGAAGAAGCACGACATCCGTTGGATAGACATCCAACGGCCACTGCTGCTAGAACCGTGTGTTGACTATAATAAGTTGACAAAGCCTTGCATACGCGTCAACTTATTTTTTTAGGGGACGCATCACTTAGTAGGCCCACAAGTGTGTGGCAGAGAACTTATAGCCCATTTGCGTTTTGTAAGAATGTACAGCCCATTCTTGAATTCTAATGGAATTTACAACAGCCCATTTACAGTTTGTTAAAAGTACAACCCATTTTCTAGCTAGGACAACGATTAATAATTTCAACCTACCGTTGAAGACAGAATTAAATAAAATTTCCCACATTTTGATGGGATCCGAAATATTTTTATCCCGAAATTTCTAGTTAGATTAAATATAAATTTGTATTACGTAAAAATCCAACGAAACATTGCGCGCGCAACAATGAAAATTTAAGATTTTCAAAATCCATAAATAATATTTTATAAACTAATTTCATGTTTGGTGCATTTTTTTATAGTTACTGCCCAGTTTTTATAATTATATCCCATTTATAGCCCATTTTCCTGTTAAGCCTAATGCATCCCTCCTAGGAAAGATTTGTATCCCAGCGGGGCGGAGAATAACAAGTTGACCTTGCCTGGGTATTCCTCAAAAAGACGTATAGCTGGGCTAGCCATTTTTATCTGGAAAAAATTAGTATCTGGGCTGGATATCGGGCCTGGGCTAGACGGGCCACTGCCCGCCCAGTTAATACCCTGCTCTCCTCTGAACAACAACGAAATCATTTCCAAGAAAAACTCTGAAGTGCTCATGCCTCAAAAACACAAATACTGCTCGAGCTGCTTGGTGCCAGCTGTCGGGCGCACCTTGTGCAATTCTCTCATTTATATTGACTACATATGTTGACAATGGTGTGGGAAAGTGATGTCAGGAAACCAGGAGAAAGCAAAAAATATATATAGTTGTACATAATAAGGAGGCACTTGCGTACGTACGGCTATGGCCCTAGTGGGTCCCTAGTGTCATCCAGTCAAAATAAACTCATCTCCTGAATCCTCATCTTCGTTGACGATGTTAACAATGCTCGGCGCCACGACGAGCACAACAACTCGAAGGACAACGGAGAGGGCCTCGCGGGCCCTACGGATGGTCTGATACAGCGCCCGCTGCTCATTCAGGAAGCCAGGATCATGGGACACCTATGAGCACCTTCGAGAAACTGAGACAACATAAAATGGTAAGGCCGCGCTTGGGAGCTCTGGTTTATTTCAAACCTGTATTAACATACACAAGTGTAATTTACTCGTCATCGGAAACAACGCGTAAAATACAGGCGTAATGAAACTGAGGGCCCGAGGTCTGTAAGTAAAACCGGCGGGTTACGCGTGTAATTTGAGAGACCAGTGTATATTTTACGAGCACTGCTATATGGACGACATTACCAGATGATACATCCACGACGTGCGTATCATGCCATCCATAGGCAAGGCTGAAACAGCAGCTAATGGCTAGATTAGCAATCGTCCGAGTGTTGTTCAGCGTTTTTATCGTGTGTGAAGTACTTCCAATATTTTACTAGTCGAAATCGACCAACCAAGCGCCTTCGCCCGAGACCATCTACTTTAATTTACAAGCGTCAGTTTTACAAGCCGTTTTGGTTGGAAAACGATGATCCAATCACGGCCTAATATCATGAGTTGGTCGGAAGATCATATAGTTTCACGTCTAACCTACCCGACTTTTCGTATAGGCTATGAATGAAACATCAGACGATGAACTTCTTAAGCACGAAAACAACAGAAGAGGATGATCTTCTTAACAAGCAAATCACTGACATTAGATCGACATGCAAAACAAGACGAAGCATTATTCTCAGGAGGCACGGTGAACAGCTCGTGATGCCGCATGACACAACATTCCAAGCTCAACTTTGCAATCAAACACAAGGCCTGGCATTACATAGACAATATTTAAAACAAACTCTTAACACAGTAATATCTCAGGAGAGTAACTATTTACTTCTGAACTGAACATAGGAATAGGAAAAAACACTCGACGCTGCTCACAGCAAGGGCGTCCCACTCAAAAATATCAAATGCATGTCTTTTGGCTAACATCAATGAGCAAATTTTGACAAGGTTTTCCAATTCCAATATATTAAACTAACGTCTTCTTGCTAACATCAATGATTAAACTTTGACAAGCTTTTCCCATTCAAAATATGTAATGCCTATGATCGTGGAGTCCTGTCATAGCTTCCTAAGTTGCCAATGGTCTCTATAGACTAGTCATGTCACCCGTGTCTAATAATACTCTGTAAAGCTTATCGGTCATTCCTTCTGTAATGTAGCGCAAACAGTGACTGCTTCTTTCTGCAAAGTGGAACGACCAACTGGACCCAGTAATGCAGCAGTTTGCCTTGGACACATTGGCTCCTTTTGTGCAGTTCAACTAAAATCGAAGTCGGAATAAAACCGAGCTTTAATTTTGATATCCTTGTAAGCAACAATAGGTATAAGGGAAACATCTAACTTATCTTGGATGGAAAACAAAGTAGGATAGTAGCATTTCTAAAACGGTTGCATTGATTCATATTAACAGAGACATTCTCTTGAAACAACATTCGTTAAAAAATGTAATTTACTTTTAACAGTGGCATTGCTTCAATTTTCCGGCGGCATTCTTAGATTAACAAAAGCAAAATAGCTGTATGGGACATGCCAGCACCATGTGCGTCCACATGTATAAATGGGTGATGCTGAGTATGTAGCCAAGCAGCCTATATGCGGGTGTCCCATGTTTGTTCTCTTTGAACCTTTTTCCTATGTGAGGGCAGCAAATCTAGTCCTGCACAAACCACCCGACCCCCTAGTTTCTTTCCCTTTTCAACAAAGAGATCAGTTCCTTACAGATGTGTGTACTAGGTTACCCCATTTTTCCCTTTTCAACCTACAAAGCGGCTGGATAGCTAGTCTATACTACTTTTCACCCCTCCTTTCCTCATTGAACCACGTCCTAGATTCTTGCTCCAGCCCACCGCACCCTTCTTTCCTCTTTGAACCAAGACCTAGATTCGACTACAAATTGAAAAAGATCCACATGCAGCTAGAGCAACGACGGTTTCAAAGAAACTTATACCTTAGGGTCGTCGGGATGTGGCAAGGCGTGTGGTGGGAGGCCGGATCTGCCCACACTATGTACGGCAGCAAGGAAGAAGGGGCCGATGGCCCTCCCGCACAGGCACTGGGTGAAAGAGAACAACGCGGCCGGCAGTGGATTGCCTCCCTCGCCGAAGGCGATAGAGTGAATGTTGCACCTCCTCCCCTTCCTGGTGCGACGGGATACGGATGCCTCCTTCACCAGCTGTGAAGAGGGAGAGAGAGACAAGAGGCCAATGCGGTCTTGTTTAGATCTGGTGAAGAGAGGGTGAGAGACTGTGAATATAGCAAACCCTAGCAAATGAACATTGAGCCTCCAGCGTGTAACATATATGTAGTGCGGTGAGCGTGTGGAAAGTGCAAACCCTAGCGAACAAGCGCTGAGGCTCCCGCTTATATATGTACTACTATAGTATGGACTGAGCTCTGGTGCCTTCACTGCACCTGCTTTTGGCTGTATGATAGGGTGAGCCAGCCACATTTTGGGCCCACCTGTCATAAACCCAAAGGCAGGTGCACTAAGTCAATGAAGCTGCATCCATATCGTACTCTCATGTATACGACTAATATATAGTGGAGTGGTTTTCTTATTCTCTCCATAACAATCGTTTTAAATTGTGTAAGTACGAAACGAAACTCTTTATTTAATGTATAGTGAAGAAAACCAGTACTACTACTTCTGATGAACTAACGATCCACGTCCACGCATCCTGGTCGCACTTCTTGTCCTTCACGTGTGGTACACTACCCTCCCTTAAGTGAACAACCACACATGCGCCAAATTATCGGAAACGTGTGGGAGTGTGTACAAATAAAGAATTTTAATTTCAATTATCGGAAAGGTTTGAGAGTATTACAATGGTTGACTTCAGTCAAATCTAATATGCGGAGTAAATAAAAATGGAGGGCTACTACGTCCATATGGGTTTTTAGTCCACACCATTTTATAAATCAAAGTTAATAGCTAGACAAATAAAATTACAGGGGAGCTGGAGACAAAGTTGTGAGAAGGCTTAGAAATCAATACGAAACTTATGCTCTTAGTACCAACGTCGATCCTTCTTCGAGGAAACATTTGGTTCATAGCCAATTGTGTGATAAAATTGCACCAACGTGAAAGATGACTGCGTCTCCAACGCAACCAAGGTGAACTGACGAAGGATATCATCTTTGTGCATAACAAGCAAAGAGCACTGATGGAAGACAGCTTGTTTTTCATTGAGAATTGATCAGCTTCACCAGCCGACGCAACCATGAGCATCGATGGGTCATCGTGGTGATGCATCATCCATTTGGCATCAAGTTTGGGTGAGGCACCTATGAAGTTCAACAAATCCTCAATGTGGTCTGTTTCTTCTCAGTAATCAAGCTCGAGGAAGGAAGAACCATGTGGCAGAGGACAGTGAGGCGGAACAACAATGGCCATCCAATTTTGTCCAGTTCCACTAAAATTGAGGAAGACATGCCCGGGTATGGAGACATGCATCGCTGTTTCCAAAAATATAAAAAAAGGTTAGCAATGACATCTCAATTGTCAGTAAGAATTAATGAAAAGTGCACCAACAAACAGAAGCATCATAATTATCTTGATGGGAACTAAAACAGGATAACCAAGAAAAAAAGCATTTCTTCATTTAACCAGTGATAGTACTACCACCATATGGACAATGACCGCACAACCACCATGTACTTGTTTTCGAAACAACATGTATTCCTCCACCAAGGCATAAATCAGGACAACTTTTTGAGTGGCATTTCCTCTATAATAGTACTAGTAGGTGACGTTGGACTAGCCGACGAACCCTAGCTACTACTATGCATGGGGAGCTGGGGAGTAGTCGCATAGAAGAAAACCCGCACGCAGCGACCCGGGGAGCTGGACCAGTACAAGAAGTTATACCTCAGGTGGGCGAGATGTCGTTTAGGCGGGCGGGCGGGATCTGCCCACATGACGGCGGCGAACAAGGGCGCGAAGGATCTTCGTCCGCGCCAGCGCCGGCTCCGAGAGGACGGTGCGCATCTGCTTCCTCCGTCGCCGACAGCGAAAACGTCAATGCTGCACCTCCTCACCTCCCGCAGCGGATGGGATTCGGCTGGATCTGTGACCACTGGTGAGGAGAGAGATAGAGTGGGCACTATCATCTTGTTTTGATATGGAGAGGGTGAGAGAGCGAGACGCGAGAAACTCTATCAAACAAGAGGCTATAATGGAGTAAAAAAACCTCTCCATAGCAGTGGTTTTAAATAGAATATGTGCATTCCCGGAAAAAAGAAACGAAAACTGGCGGACAATTTTTTAAGGGTCTGTCTAGGACACCTCTAGACGTGACATAGTTATGTCACATCTAAGTTGATGTCCACTCTGTTTGTGGTCTATTTTTTTTTGTCCTGGTTTTTTTTTTGTTTCTTGTTGCTACTCTCTTCGTCCAGGTGTGTAGGGCGTCTAAGGAAGGGCAGCGTGATTCCCTCAAAAAAAGGGAAGGGCAGCGTGATCTAGGCGCGAGTGGAGTGGGCGAAGTGAAAATTTAAACCAGGAAAATAGCCAGTTACCGAGCAAGTTTAGCCCTTAATTCTCGCTGGTAAATCTCGCTAGACACGCCAATTTATTGCCTGACCTTTCCCTTCCTAAACGAGCTGCGCATGCATGCTACAATACTCGCGCTAGTTAATTGCCTTCTGATTTTTTCGCTTGGGCTGACCAATAATCAACTAACTAATTGTGCATGCATTGGCCTAACACATACCGTGGGTCATCAGTTTTGATTAACACGGCATTTAAAAATGGCTGCATGGGGAGCTAGAAAAAGAGACTGTAAAACGAGGCTTGTTTAACTACCTACTCCCTCCGTTCCAAAATAGATGACCCAACTTTGTACTAAAGTTGGGTCATCTAGTTTGGAACGGAGGGAGTATATGCGACTAAAACTTTTGGAAAAAATGGACTCTCTTAGACGCCCTACACACCTGGACGGAGGGAGTACACTATATACTTGTGGGATCTTAGATGTGATATTCTTAAATAACATCTAGATGTGAATTAGACAAACTGATTTTCTAACATACCAAGAAAGAAAACTCGAGCAAAAACACGCCCCCGCTTCTAGGTCGTGAGAGTCGTCGCGCACACACACATAGACATAGACATGCATATCCGTGTTTACATAAAATTCCATTTCCATCTCCATCTCCAATCATATTTGTCCAACTGGCACATTATTTACGTTGTTACGCAGCAATATAAACGTACATCATCTCTTGTTTGCGCACGTCCGGACCGCTGCCACGGCCGGTCCTGACCAACCCGAACCCTCTTCATCACCCGCGCGTGCTTCCCGCCCGAAACGGTCAGTGCCGCATTCATGCCCGGCCAGAGCGGACGCGACCTCTCACTGACACCGGCATTGAAGCGGCGCGCCGGCCGAGAGAGCGTCGCCCGCGCCGCTTCCGGGTGCACGCGGCTGCTCCGCGTTCAAAGGTCGCAATAACCGGCTACAACATGCATGTAAAAAGTTCTTGGGAGTCCGTGCTACAGCTAGCTGTCCTCCCCCAACTCGTCAATCTCTTCCAGTTGTGCTAGTACTCCATGGCGTGGTCCATCGACAAGCAGGCGGGAAAGTTATCGTATACTACTCGGTTTGCGGTGAGTGGCATGTCGAGCGACCGTGTGGGGTCGAGCCGTGGAGGAGGGTGAGACACGAACACGACAGACGTGATTTAAACGTTGGTTTTGCTCGATGGCGTGATCCAACGAAACGAAACGTTGGTTTCTCTCCGTTTCCATTTTTTCTCCGGAAAAACGGAAACTTTCCACTCCATTTTCATTCCTATTCCAAGGTTTCACCGTTACAACATTCCATCAAATACAAAGGAAAACTAACACGCATGCTGATGCATCTCAATGATTCACAGATCATAGCCAATATTTACTTCACAACTAAAGAAAAAAGTTGTGAGAGCGTGTACGAAAGAAAAACTACTGATGGGGTCACTACGACTTAAACCCTAAACCCTAAACATGATTTAATTTCCTGGCCAGGTAGAACCTGTCGAAGGAAAGACGGCTGGCACCCTCGGATCATACGATGCTTTTGTGCAGTTCCACTAAAATCGACCTGAGCATCCCTGATGGCAAAGATATTGAAGAAGTGTGATTAGAATAATAGTACTGGCACTAGTTCATGAGACATAAACTCATCACAAGTAGAAGCCGGTAGAAGTAGAGAAAGATCGACATGGAGATGGAGCTACGGCAGTGGAGCAAGCCGGCTCCAAAAGGAAGATGGACTATACCTGGGACGTCGGGCTGTAGCTAGAAGGGCGGTTGGGACGCGGCATCGGCCCATACCGCGGTGACCCCCGATTGGGACGCACCGACTGTGGGTTTTCTCCCTCGCCGATGTCGACCGCGTCTACGCAGAACATTGTTCCCTTCCCCCAGCTGCGGGATCAGGCCCGTCGTTCTATGCTTGTGAAGAGAGCAACCTAAGCAAGCAGGCTTGTAGCTTAGGCTCCTGCTAGTGTATATATAGTGGTTTTGTTTTTCTCTCCATATCAACCATTTTATATTGCGTATGTGTCATTCAAGAGTGAAATGACGGTTGCTTCTTCCGACTAACTTACTGTGTGATTCGACTGCTCGTTAGTGGCCCCTACACATACTCCCCTACGTGTATGCAACAGTCACACGTACACATGGACGCAAAAACGCGCGCGACGCCCTAATGCATGCATGTCCGAGCACACGACGGAACACACACGGTCACGCTCAAGTGCTCAACCTACACGTGCATGCACACACATACTCAGTCAGGGTGAGCTAGTGACCGTATAAACACCGGAAAATATATATATTGAGCGCAATGAGCGTATTATGAAGTCCAACGACCAGTGTCTTGGCTGATCATCCTAAGAATGCTTATATACGAATAAAGCTCTCTCATTTACCCGCAAAAAAGATTAAGCCATATTAACCGGAAAGGAGGGAGTATGGACTAGCACTACTTTTTGGTGTGTCCCGTCAACTCGCAGAACAAGGAGAAGCTTGCAGGACAAGGTGAAGCTCGCTTACGCCTTTTGACTAATGCAACCTACCCTCGGTGGACATGCATCAGTCCATTCGGTGTCAGATTGTCAGAGGCATACACTGTAGTACCCAACATGCGGAGTACCATCATTGTTCGACTTCACGAAGAGGCGAAGAGCCAAGCGCAGTAGTACGAGTAGTACTACTACTAGAACCGCATGGTGGAGCGTCTGTACTCTTATTTTTTTCTCTGATAAAGTACACGTTTATTCCGGAGAAGGGCGGAAAACGGCAGCCCGACATGTAATGAATGATATCGATCAACCAACCATGCTCGAATATATCTTGGCCTCCGTGCGAGCCCGTCTGTGTGTTCTCGCTCCTCGTCTCTCTCAAGGAACGGCGGGTTGGCTCTTTGCCGTCAATTGAGATCGGTTTGCTCACACTCCTGTCCCACATGTCAGTGATATGCCAAGAGGAGGTGCGTTGACCGACTGGCCATACGCGTACTTGGTTTTGCACCTTCATACTACTCCTCCCTCCGTCACAGTTTACCGGGCGCGCTTCATTATGATGCATTTCTCTCAATGCATTTCCACCACCAGAGAGACTTTAGATGCGCTTAGTTTAATGCTCAATTAATTAGGGCGTGGAAACCGCAATCAAGTCCACAATTTTTTTTCTCCATGTACTCTGTATTGTACTACGGAGTGGAGTAAGTGCATGCATGTGTGTACCCGGGGTGGAAGCACTGCATGCATGTGTGTACGCATTATTCCCTCTAGTAATAGACGCCGTGCTATAACTACCAATGCTATTTTTCAGGCCGATCGCTAGTCGCCTTGGTCCCACAGATTTTCTTTTCTTTTTTCTGAAGCGCGCTGTATAAACAGTGACGGATGGAGTAGTATGAGCGGATTCAAAGAAGAGCGTATTGATGGTTGCTTCTTCAGAGCAACTTACAGTGGGAAAGGTGGGGCTTATGATTTGACTGCTCATTACTCACTATTAATGCGGCGCAACGACCGGGCTGAGTCTCCCATGCGGTTGTGCACTACCCCCTCGGTTCTTAAATATACTCCGGAGTATTTGTCTTTCTAGAGATTTCAACGAGTGACTACTCAAATATTTGTCTTTTTAGAGATTTCAAATGGACTGGCACATACGGATGTATATAGACATATTTTAGAGTGTAGATTCACTCATTTTGCTCCGTATGTAGTCACTTGTTGAAATCTCTAGAAAGACGAATAGAATATTTAGGAACGGAGGGAGTACACATACGAAGCAAAATGAGTGAATCTACACTCTAAAATATGCCCGTTTGAAATTTGTAAAAAGACAAATATTTAGGAACGAAGGAGTATAATTTTGTGCATGGCACATGGACCCGGATGATGAAGAGGCTTCTGGCAATGCTATCAAGCTTCCATCATTTGTTTACATAATTGACGTACTATACAAATAATTTTCCAGCGACATGAAATTGTACAATGGTGTGAGCTTTCAGCTTTTGTTTCGCGTGTCTTGCCATCGATGCTCTTTCGGAAACAATAAAAAACTAACTTCCTTGCTAATGCATGTCAATTATTAGCAGATCAGAGCTAATAATTACATCACAACTGAAAACAGAGTTGTGAGAAGGTGTTAAATTAAAATTGATCCATGCTTTCATTGGCAGCAACGTCCCCCCAGCTCTGTCTAAATCAACAAGGCATGTTGGGGAAAAAGTAGCTGTCTGGAGCATGCAACATTCCGATCATTTTGTGCAGTTCCACTAAAATAGAGCTGAGCGTCCCTGTTCCAAAGATATTAAGTGTGATTACGATAATAGAGGACTGCTGATGAAACAATAAACACACAAATAGAAGCCCGTCACCTTTGTAGTCTCTCTTAAGACTAACTAGTTGGAGAAGATTAGGCTCAGAGTTGGATGAGGAGGATAGAGCAAAACCAATCTCCCTTTGTGCAGTCGCACTGAAATGTAGAGACGTTGCCCATGTGACATTTTAGTACAACTGCACAAAACACTCTTAAGAAAAAAGTGATTTGTGCAGTTCACCAAAAGGTCGCAATAGCAATGAGGTGAAATGGATAGCCCTGTTTGCAAAAACGATGTAGAAAGGAAACAATTACTGGCCAATAACAGTTGATGACACATGCGACGACAAAAAAGAAGGATATTCCTTGTCCTAAGGGAAGATAAAAACACGGTTGTGTTTGTCTAAAACGGTGTGAGGACGAGAATGCAATATGGAAAGTACGCCAGACGAGCTACGTTTTGGGCAAAGAACCATGGAAGATCCACATGCAGAGCAAGGCCGGAGGGGATACCTGGAGGTCGTCAGGATGTAACTAGGTGAGCGGCAGCGGGCGGAATCTGCGAGCAGGTGGTGTAGGCCCTGCCGCACCAGAGCTAGGTCAGAGAGAACATCGTGTACCGCAGATCGGGACATGCTACCTCGGCGCCGTTGAACGGAGAAATGATGCACTTCCTCCATTTCCCCCGGTGGACGGGATGCGGCCGGATCAGTGACCAACGATGAGAGAGAGAGAGGCCACCACACTCCCTTTCCCCCGGCAGATGGGATGCCGCCGGATCAGTGACCAACGGTGAGAGAGAGAGAGAGACCACCGCAGCCTTGTGTGAGATACTCTGAAGAGCGACAAACCAGGCAGTCAGGCTCCATTGTATATAGTGAGCGGACTACCTTTTCTCCATAAAAATCATTTTATATTCTGTGTACGTGCCATTGAGTGTTATAACTTTATTTAAAAATAACGCAGCAATGCGTCAAGTCGAACTTTGTTTCGTGCACGCGTGGTATACGACCTCCCTAGGTAAACAACCGCTACAAGCGTTCAAATTAGCACGTGGGCTGCCATTTCATAAAGAAATGAGCTCCACCGTGTACCCGCGCAGGTGTGGCTGGGCACGAAGCATGAGTACGTGCACGGTGCACCTATTCTCTTCTTGTATACGTACACCACCTACGTGGGGTTGTGCGAGAGAGATACAAACCTAGAGAGATATAGTGTGTGGGTTCTTGAGAGTTTTTGGGGGGGTCAATCAAAAAATGTAACATATGCAATGTGTGTGAAATAGAGTCTTGTATATAACATGTATATAGAGGGGGCGATCCATGAGAAGAGAGTGGAGGTATCATCGGCTTGAGGTGTCCATAGAATCGAAGAGAGGGATGATGTGTGTGTGTGTGCGCGCGCGGATCGATAAAGAGTGCCATCGAATTTGTGTGTGCCCACGTCAAAGATATAGAGTGGCTGGCCTACTGGAACGTGAGAGGGGACATGTGCAGTTTGTCTCTATGGCATGGATACCTACCTGCAGCACTCCACTATCCGTGTGTGGAGGGGGAAGAGGGAGGCCCAATTAACTATAGAGGTACAATGGCTGGTATATGTGTGGAGGAGGAGAGAGGCCTACCTCATGTATTAAGGAGATCGATCTGCCTCATGTATTAAGGGAGATCGATCAGCATCCATGCATATTTGTAGGAGAGGAATAAGGTTGGGAGAGAGACAGAGCTAGAGTGTTGGAGGGGGTGGTAGTGGAGTTGCTTCTAACAAATGGTGGGATAGGCTTGCTAGACAGACGGAGGGCACGCCCGCAATATCAATAAGAGAGGAGATGGCTGCTTGTTGTCTGTGCACGTGCGTGTGAGAGACGGGTCAGGAGGCATGCACGAATGATGAGGGGGGACGATGTGGCTGTGGTAAGCAGACGTAACTACATAGGAAGATCAATCACCCTTTGTTAGAGAAAGGAGAGACATAACTTGTGAGGTACGTCGATCGATGGGGGGGTAGTTAAAGTCGATCTAGGTATATGTTGGGAGATCGATCGGTATACATGCATGTGTGTGTTAGAAGCAAATGAGGCACGAGGAGAAGGATAGAGAGAGAGGGATGCATGTAGGAGGTGGTACGAGAGGCATACTATATCGAGGGGGGAGGAGTGTGCGAGTACGAGAACGATGAAAAGAGTGGTGGGAGTGAGGCATGGACGGTGACAAGAGAAGAGGGGAAGCTTGTGTTTGTGCTAGGCACACCTGGCTAGAGAGGCATATCGATCGATGTGTGCCGTAAAGAAGGAGCTGGGGGGCCTACACACACCATGGGTGAACGACCTAAAGTGAAAAGACGAATTTGCGCGATGGAGCTAGAGAATGCTGAGGGAGGGTGAGAGGGATGCGGGCGTGTGCATGCACAAGAGAAAGTTAGCGCTAGCTACAAAGATAAGAGGGTTGTGTGGGTGTAAAAGACGAATAGAGATCATATATACTTCATTATAAAAAGCGAATTCGGATATTTGAAGAATTTATCATAGTGTTTTAAACCGACGCATGTGTGAATATATATAACGGTGATACACATGTTGTAGTTATGAACATGTTATACTACATTTAATATATTTTATCTCTACTCTTATAAAAAACAGAGTTGTTGATGATGGTGTGCCTGCCATCCTGCATTATAGGCCGTCCGATTTATATCTGGCGGATAGCAAGGAAACTATGATGGTTGAAGTTGGCAACAATCATGATATTAGATTCTTATTGAAATAGAGAAACGAATTCAAATTTAGTTCGAATTGCAGCGGTAGTATAGACATTTGGAATGCACTAAAATGTTGGTATGAGTAGGTTACATGCATTATACAGCAAGCGAAAAAATTTAATCGGACATAGCTTTGAATAGCATTTGTATAGTAAAACGGGGCAAGACTCTCTCTTTGTGTGGTGTGAATAGTTCTATTTTTTCTTTTTCTTTTTGGTTGAGGGAAGTGCGAATTGATTTGGTACGTACAAGTATAGTAGTACTACACGTTAGGCTTGTCCCTAAAATTCAACCCGCGGCTTGTTATATCCCGAAAATTCAGATATCGTGCTCTCAAAACTGGCGCCCTCACAACCCATGCCTTGCTATCCCAAAATTACAACGCGCGCAAAAACTCCCTCCAGCTGCCAAATCCCGACACGTGAAATCCCCCTTCTAACCCTGAGCTGAAAGGGCCGCTAGTTCAAATCGGTGGGGGAACTTTTGTAACACACCCTACATTTTGGACAAGCGCGTCCCTAAGTCATGCTTCACCCCCTCCCATCGCCCCCTTTTCGCCATTCGAAATCCCAGGCCGCCATAACCTCTCCGCTCCAGCCACGAAACCCCACCCTCCTCCATCCGCCACGTCATTGCTGCCCAGCCGAAGCCTCTTCCCCGACGACGTCGTCCACCGCAACAGCTCGACGTGCCTCGTCCACCTCCCCGGATGAGGATCCGTCGTCCATCTTGCCATCCCGCCAGTTAAGCCGCCCCTTCCTCCACCTCCAAGGAGCTGCTCCGACAATCCCCTCGTCTATCGCGGCTGCTCCATCCCCACAACGCCGCCTTAACCTGATCCATCGGAACCGCAGCATCCTCACCGACTCCTCGGACGAAGCCGAGGCCTACTCGATGCCACCAAAGAGGTTGTACACTCATTGCATCGCACCTTCTCCTTAACTCGACCTCCCGATGCCGACGGTGCTCCATCCCGCACCCCCATGGAGCGGCTACCTTGAAGTCGGCGCCGCGGGCGACATCTCCATGATGGCTCTTCCCCAGGCGAGGCCCCTTCGGCGGCGGCGGCCATACCAGTCGGATCTGCTGTTGCTGCTTCGGCTCTTGCTCGCTCTCGCTATTGCTGCTGCTCCGGCTCTCGCTCCATCGCTCGCTCGCCCAGCTGCTGCTGTTGCTCTCCCCCTCGCTCGTGCTGCTGCTCTGCTCCGATTAAGCCACACTTCAGTCGACTGAATCGACTTTTGGATCAGTTGATTTTCAGGGGTTGGGGAGGCTCGCCGGAGTTAAGGAAGAACCACCCGCAGCGGGGACGGGGGCTCGCTGGAGAGGTACCCCACTATCTATCTTAGGGTTCAGGGCAGGGGGCGGGGGGGGGGGGCTAGAGGGCTGGCCCGGGCGGCGGTGGCGAGTTGTTTCGGGGCGGCGAGGCGGCACTGGGGCTGGCGGTTCGGCTGGTGGTGGCTGGCGGCTCAGGGGGGTGCAGGTTGAAGATGAACTGCAGGCCCTCCCTAAACTACATGTCAAGTGCCTCTCTGCTACCATCGTGTTCAGTTTCGACAGTAGCATTCAGATTCCACAGTAAATTTCAGTTTCGACAGTTAAGTTTAGAGTCAACAGTTTTTACCTCATCTGTTGTAGTCAGGTGGTTTTTGGTGATGTTAATTTTACATCCATTTTACATCATCTACTGGATATGCTATTAGAATCCCACTTGAGATTGACGATGTCTGTCTTGTGCTGCTTCAGCCTTGACGTCTTACGTCTCACCGGAGCTGCTCCAACGACAGAACAATCCATCACAACAGAGCAGTGCCCTGGACGCCGTCTACAGATTCCTCAGATCTTCCTCCACACCTCCGACAGCCACCTCTGCCTCAACTGCTTCAGCGACCAACCCAATGATGCTGAGGTCGACACGGCTACGGCAAAGAGGTTGTACACTTGTTGCATCACTTATTACTATACATTCACGTTGATCCATTAGGGCTATTTTGGTTCAACAGAAAAACGTCGATCACTGGTTGTTACCATCACTCTAAATTTCTGCATGCTCTCCTTACATAATCTCACCATATTTTTTTCGTATGCATGTCAGATATTGTACACAGTCATGCTGAACATGTAGAGAAAAAGAGAAGAGTTTTGCGCGGCAATACAATGTCATGCAGACATCGCTCCATGGTGGGTTCAATGGCAAACCCTCCCCACCCCTCTCCAGATTGTAATCCAGAGGAAGATATCTGTTCTGAGGCGGATTCAGACGCCGCTGACCACTCCTATTTACCCCCCAAGGTGTTTGCTCTACCTTGGCATGATGATGTTAGTCATATCATGCATATGTTGCCTTGCAGTGCCTACTTTTGACATCATATATGTCATCTGCTTAGTTTAGACATGTTCTGTAATGCCACCTGTTTAGTTTCTATATCATATATGGGAATTATGCAGTCTCATGTCTTTTAGCCAGCCATAATATATGTGAAATGTGCAATGCCATCCTGTTTAACCAGGCATCATATATTTGAATGATATCTTGCCCATCCTTTTCTTCATTACATTTCCATTTGTCGACAATGTTTGTACATTAAACTACTCTTCCTGTGAATCAGCCATTTGGGTGGGAGATGGAAAAATCTGGAGTGAAAACAAGGCCTTCAGAGCAGACAGTGCTACCTGTCGAAGCAGATCTCTTGTTGGGTCCCGATAGCTCCTCAGAGATGGATTCAGAGACAGATGACCAGTCCTATTCCCCCACTGAGGTGTATGCTCTAACTTGGCACGGTTATACTGCTCATATCATGCATACGGTGTCTTGCATTGCATAGTTTAGACATCATATACACAATATTCAACACCATGTTCTTAGTTCAGACATCATATCGAATGCCCTCTGTTTAGCATATAAATCACATATGTGAATTAAATGATGCGATCCTGATTACTTAGATAACATGTAGGTGAATTATGTCATGCGATCCTGTTTAGTTATTCATCATATCTTTGAATTATGTTATGCTATGCTATCCAGTTTAGATAGACATCATATATGTGAAATTATGTCATGCTATCCGTTTTAGTTAAACAATATACATGTCAATTATTTCATGCCCTCTTTTTTCCACACTATCTATTGCATCTGTCTCTCATACAATGTCTGTACATTCAACTATGTTTCCTGTTTATCAGCCATTTGAATTGGAGCGGGTGATGCCAGTATCTAGCGGACTAAAAACACGGTCTTCAAATAAAACAGTGCTACCTCTTGGTGGAGATAGCACCCCGGTTGTACATGCACAAGAACCAGCCCTACCACACATAACCCAAACTCTCGCAGATTGTACCCCTACTGCGATGGACAGAGAACCAGCTTCACCCAATCTAACCCCAACCCCAGCCGATAGTAACACAGTTCCTGTTGACACAGCACCATCTCCACCACAGAGCTCCCAAACAAGAGCAGTTAGTAAGGCAGCTCCAGTGCCCAAAGGGCCAGTAGTATCACGGCGAACCCCAACTCCACCAGTTAGTACGCCTATTCCTGTGGAGGAAGCACAACCAGCTAGTCGTAGTTTAGCATCTATCGCATTTGATGTTGTTAAATCGTATGTGCGTATCTTCCCATCTTGGAAATATTATACTGAAGATGAAGGAAAATGCCAGTTGCAGGTGTTTGTCCAGGAGTTATGTGTAAGTAATGTTATTCATGGCAATTACTTTGCTTCGTCCCATACATCCTACCTCCATGATGGTTATAATACAGCAAATTTTCCCATTTTTCTCTATAGAGAAGGACCGATTTGGAAACTCAGGATGAGGTAACCTGTGCTAATACCTCTGCTATCTTCAAGAATGCTTGGTGGCAGTATCGGAATTACCTGAAGAAAACGTACTTCACCGGCAAAGAAACTCATCAAATTCCCTTACGTTCTCCTGAGACACATTTACTGGACGATGACTGGGAACGCCTTGTTCTGTACTGGTCCCGAACCAAGAATGTGGTAAGGTCTATGAGCTCATTTTCTATTTTTAAGTATTATATTCTTGCGTCTTACTGTACTCTGTTCATGTAGAACAAGTGCCTAAACCTGAAGAACAACTGTTCTAATTTAAGATTCCATTGCTATCATAGTTCAAAAAAGCGCTAGGCGTTAATTGTGCGTTTTGCCACCGCCTTGTGCTTTACTGACCAAAGCGCATGCTTATGCGCAGTTATGCACAGATTATGCGTAGTTATGCGCAATGCGTTTTGCCAACGCCTAGAGCCTAGGCGCGCTTAAGCGCTCGCTTAGGCGCGCCTTTTTTAACTATGATTGCTTTGCTCTTGTATCACTGTATTTACTCATACAAACTTATTTTTAAATTGAAGGATCCAATCGAAACTCCAATGGCACAGCAGGTATGTTCACGCATGTTTCTTTAACAGGTTTGCTCTTATCAATAGCTCTGTTGATTTCAATTTCAATTGTGTATACAGTTGACTTTCATATCATGCACATTACTAGCATCACAACAGAGCCAATAGTGTTGTTGTACATGTAGACCCGTGGTACCCATCTGAAATCTTGTTGTGCCGTGTAGTTTCCCACGCTTTGTATTCTTTCACTGCTGCTTTGTCTTGAACTGATATGATTTGAACCGTGTCTCTATTTTGATTTGGCAAGACAATGCAGTGACCATAGGACATAGATATATGTTTGTTTGATGCTTTTATTATGTACTAGTACTTGGCAATAGAAGACTTGGTAGTTTAATCCTGTCCACCTTACTACTGAACTGGTTCACCGAAATGAGTTTCATATACTAGTACATGCTAAACTTGTTATGTGTCTGCTTGTTTCTTCTTTTAGAATGCTGACAGAATATTGGGGAAGAGTGCCTTATTAAGCAATGGTAAAGGAAGTAATGCAGATAAGGTTCAGGATAGTGACACATCCTTGTTGGTCTCCAACAAAGCTGATAAAACAGCTAAGGAAGACTATCTTGAAGACAGCGAGACAACCCCAAAGTCCTGTCTTGGTTTAGTGTTCGAGTTACTGGCCACTACCGCTTGCACAAGCTATTCAAACTCACTGTCTGAATCAGTTCGGTTTCTTGAGTCTCAACTACAAGCTGAAAGACATCGATCAGCTGTGCTGCGACAAGAAGCGGAAGGACTGCGGAAGTCCCTGGAGCATTCAGATGCATACTTTCTGGTGCAACAGCAAGCGTTGGAGGATTTTAGCGCCAAACAGGACAAAGCTAATCAACTTGCTAAGCTTATTGCCAGCATGGTGGATACCCAAGATAACGTTTCTTGAGCTCTTCTGAAGTTGTTTCAGTTATGCTCTTGTTTTGCTGCCGCGTTTATTTGCACTGGTGGCCAATTTTGACGGCCAGTGTATGTAATGTGCTGCTTTGTTCCCTATATTTGCACTAGTGGCAAACTTTGATGCCCAGTGGATGTAATATGTGTAATATCGTTAATAGGCTAGCGTTAATTGGTTGCTTATTTATTTCCTTATTGTCTTGTTTTGTTGTTTGCTTGTAGTCATAATAGCCTATTTTTGGTAACTGGGCCAAAATAATCATGGCAACACACGGACTGTTGTAACCATGGGCCTCATGCAGGCCGTATGATCCATGGGCCTTCTTCCGCCGGTAGGATCCATCGGCCTTCTATACGGGCCTTAGGGTCCATGGGCCTTCTACGGGCCGTAGGGTCCATGGGCCTTCTGCGAGCCACAGGGTCCATGGGCCTTCTACGGGTCGTACGATCCATGGGCCTTCTACAGGTCGTACTATCCATGGGCCTCATACGGGCCGTAGGATCCATGGGCCTTCTATGGGGCGTATCATCATTTCGCCAATCATGGGCCGTACTATTCATGGACCATAACGGGTCGTTAATAGGCTGTATTTGATAACTCTATGAAAACAGCCCAACGGGTTTTTTTGACATGAAAACGGCCCAACATATTAACGGTCCGCAAACGGGCCGACTGTAACGACGGGCTGAATTTGGCCCACAAACAGAAAATGATAGTAACGGGTCGTATGTAACCGAATGCTGCAAATGAGCCCAAGAATCAATGGGCCCTGAGAAGGCCAAAAGATAACTTGGGCTGGAAACGACCCAATGGAATAACGGGCCGTAAATGGGTATAATGTGATACACTGTTCATTACGGGCCAGTTTCACCACGGGCCGTTAATGGGCCAAGAGTTACAAAGGGCCTCATATGGGCCGAAAGAAGTCATGGGCCACACATGGGCCGGAAGTTAAAACGGGCTGGAATCATATTGGACGGCCCAGATGACGCTACTGGGCCTAATTCGGATAGGGCGTAACGGGCCCTGGGTTAGCGGGCTGTAAATGGGCTATATGCGAACAGGCCGTTAACAGGCTTTCCGTGGGCCGGCCCGCCACCTTTTGACCAAGTCAAACGGGCCGGCCTTTTCACAGGAATGGGCCTCTGTTGGGCCGTGCCACGTGTCGCCGTATCATAGGCGCCTTCGGTCCAATGACCGGATGACATCTATCCCAGAAGTGAGCCGACATGTGTTTCCTCCAGCGAATGATGATTTTACACGTGGAAAATCCCCATTGGTCGGGGCTGTTAACGGGTTATCGGATCCAAAACCCGACCCGATAGCTTAACGGCGTTCCGTTACGGTGGATGCCACATGTCGGTCACCCTTGACGAAAGCACTTCTGTGACGTGCGATTTATCGTCATGGAAGTGGACACTTCCGTGATGATAATTTTGGTAATGTCATGGAACACTTCTAGGACAGCACATGTATGACTATCTAGATTCTGTCATAAATTTGTCATGGATGTACATGCATGACAAAAAACGCGACCTACTGTGACAAACACGTATCATCACGGAAGTGTATTTTTTTGTAGTGATACGCGCCTGCTCACTGAGATGAGGCTACTGTACAGCGGCAAAGACAAGACTATTGGCTTATTAGGAGCATAGAGGCACGCACGGACAGCCCCAACACACACGGACTTACATGCAAATAAGGCACGTCCATTACGCACGACCATGCTTCTGTTTTCCAAAGTATTTTTCTCTAGCACAGTCTCTCGGAGGGATAGGGACGTGAAGCCACGATGCACATCGTCATGTAAGGATAAGAATAAGACGCACGGAAAGGCCTATGTATTCTAAATGTTCTCAGTGACGTGATCATTGACAGACGCGCAGTCTTTAAATAGTTGGCGCACGATTGTACATGCGCACGACGCACAGACATCTTTTGTGTTCTCCTAGTTATTTTTGCATGACACGGCCACTCCAAGGGACAGGGGAGTGAAGCCACAGTGCGCACGGTTCTCCGAGGAGAAAATGCACTAAAGTACCTCTGTTCTCGTAACATTTTAAGTTGCTTGTCCAATGAGAGAGGCACGGGTGTATGTTTAAATGATGCAAGACCGTGCTAGTGTTTTCCGAATTGTTCATTTCTGACACGGCCTCTCGGAGGGACATGATGCCTGCAATTAAAAGGGGCACGTAATCTTTTGCTTTGATGAATTCTTCGGATGCATGAGTTTTGTTCAATATGATAATAAGAATGGAAACCCAGCATCTAAAAAGTGATTGTAGGTTCGTTGCTGACCTTAAGTCATTATCACAGCATTCTAAATGTTTTCAGTGACGCGTTCACATGGACGTATGATTTTCACAACCTCTCGATGCCTGTTCGTTTCCTGTGGGGTGCATGGACGTCCTTCGGAGAGGCATGGTTGCAGCAGTTGCAGGTTTGCAGTCGACACATGCTGCTTTTAAAAGACATAATTTCATGGCAAATAACTGAGATAAACAAGAGGATACTAGTTTGATTTTTGAGCATCTGTGCGAGCTGATTTCTTTTATCATTGAGTCCAAAAACATATGATCGATATTTCTACATTCCTAATTTTAAAAATATGAGTTTACTGCCTCAACAAAAAAAAGAAAAAAAAAGCTTACAGACAGTACAGTGCAAAATGAGTGAGAATTGTTTGACCATGTTTACACAATGCACTCATTCAATATAGCAAGTACATCTCTCCAGACCTGTTTTCAACATCCATAGTTGAATGGTTCTGGCAAATCCAGATATTCAACACCTGTGTTTTTTAAATCCATGTGCATATGCTTGCAAGTTGTTGCTAATTTAAGCTTGGCACAATTAGAAGCCCTTTTGTCCATCTGAAGTGCCTCTTCTTGCCGTTTATAAAATTCACGAGTGAAATCTCTAGGCAGGCCAAACTTAAGCATGATTGTCAGTAGCATCCTAGCATTGAGAATAAAGAATGTCACAAATGTAGTGTTTGCATCTGTGACTTCATAGTCTTCCAGTGTTAATGTCCTCAAACAAACGTCGTGATTATTGAGAAACACCAACTGCTTTTGGTGACATTCATTTGTTATACCTCTTTGATCCCATCCTCCCCCCTAAACACACATGAAGAGCAAACTGAGCAGTTAGTGCCAGTATATTATGTATATTGTGTGTGGGCTTTCAACGTGTGTGAAATCATAACCTCGATAAACAAGTTTTGCAAGCATTAAAAGCATCGCAGCAAGTCAACAATCTCATCTAGATCAAAGCATGTCTGTGAGATAAACAAGGTCTTGACAGAATCCAGCACCGCGTGTAGGCTACTTATGCAGAGACCCTTCATTGAGCACATAACGAGATATTATTAGCTCGTGGATGTGAATCTCAAGTGCTTTTGAATAACGCGGGTCAAAGTAACATGCAGAGGCAGTACTAACTATAGACCCAATGACGATATTTGTTTCGTTGGGAAATTCAGAAATTTTTCCCAGTGTGTCCAACACAGGCGCGGACACAACTGTTATTTGTAGTTGTGCATCTACAGAATCATGTAGCAGTCTCCGGAGGCAAGGTGCATCCTCAATGATCAGTTTTCCTCCGTCGGAATGAATGCCAATGATTACAAGCCTAGCTGAGTTTATTCATAGACAGCAGAATTTCTTGTTGCAAACAAGCAGCAGGCACTATAGGGTAGGGCAACCGTGGTGTATGAACTTCCGCTAGGAGACATCCGATATATAAACTTCCACCAGCGAAAGTCTTCTGAGCAGTGGGAGGCAAAGCATTTCTACTAGATTGTCTTCTAGTTTGCACATGGCGAAGGTGACGGTGTGGAGAGACGAGCGAAATCTAGAGATGGATGACAGTGGCGACGGCATAGAAGAAGGGATTCTATGTGCTGATGGCCCTGTGTAGAAGAAATTTGGGAATATATGATAGAACCCTAAAACCTGGAGTTGGTCCAGATTCTGAGACAGGAACAACTCATCGACGCCACAAGGTTGGCACTGGAGGTAGCTTGTCGGGATGCAGAGGCGGCGAATCGGGCCCTCGTGATTGGAGAGGACAAATACAGGAAGACTGAAGCCATCCGCGACAGATTCTCCATGACAGTTGTAACTAATATGTCAGCATTGAGTTCCGACGTATGTTTCCTGGACGATTTTCTTGCCCGGGAGAACGCGGATGATTTGGCAACATATTTTTTCCAGAGATCTCGTAGAACGAGTATCAAGGATCACACGGAAGTCGACATCGAGTGGTGCGGTGCGCCATATGCGGCGCCACCGAGATGCGAGCACTTGTGTGCGCATGCCTTCCTTTATGGGCAGACGAGAGATGATCTCGCCAAGGATGGCGTCCGGGAGATCGCTGATGTGGTCCGGACCAGACTCAACATGGTTCTCGGATCCAGTGGGCGGGCCACGGGCGCTCCTCTTAACGAGCTTAGAGGGCACGGGTACAGCCGCGAACCTCGTCTTCTTGTTGCTAGAGGCACGTTTCTTCATCTCCATTGTCGAGCTCGTGCCGCCTCCGTTGCAGCTCTTTGTGCGGTGGATCTGGGAAGAGGGTTAGGGTTTTACAATTCACAAAGACGACAATATATATACGTACCTAATCTAGAAGAATTCGACAGACGTGGTGGAATAGTCATGACTTCGACAAATGTGCGTCTTGATGAGGCACGGCTATCAACCGTCCGGATACAAGAGAAGTTTGGTGGAAGAGGCAAGGTTCGGCATACTCAGTTAAGGACGCACGGTTGTGCGGTCTGTAGAGACACGGTGGTGTGGAGCCACGACACGGTGGCAAGTGTCATGTGAGGCACGTGTGTGCAGGCACTGGAGGCACCTAATCGCAGTCTATGCAGGCACCAACCCCAATGAAGCCTCTACAGACATAGGTATCAACTCCCTCGATGCACAAAAGTGTGGTGGTAGAGGCATGGCTGCGAACTCTTAGTTGAAAAGACGCGGTTGTGGAGTCTCTGGATCCACGTGCCATGTGTCTCCAGGGGAACGTAAAAGCCATGGCTCATGGCACGTGAGGCACAAGCGTGCAGACTCTAGGGGCATGGAAGTTTAGCCTCTACAGGGACGTACGATTGTCAACCATGTGGATGCACAAAATTATGGTGGTAGAGGCATGGATCCGAATACTTAGCTATGGAGGCATGGGTGTGTATTCTCTGCAACCACAATGGTCACGGCAAGTGTCATGTGAGGCACGTATATTGAAACACCGGAGGCACGGAAATGAAACCTCTTAGGCACGAGTGTCAACCGAAATGGATATACAAAACTGTGGTGAGAATGCTCTGCTCGAGAGACACCATTGTGAGCTCTCTGGACCCGCGGGCGTATGGTTCCACGGGCACCTAACAGTCACGGCTTATGTGACGTGAGGCACGTAGATGCAGGCGCTAGAGGCACTGTTGGGGAGCCACTACACACACGGGTGTGGCATTTCTCCAGGCCTGGCTCAGCATAAACCCTCTCTGGGTGCAGAAAAGTGTGCGTAGAAGGCGCCGAAGTCTGTAACCTTCTCTGGGTCGGCATACTCAGTTAAAGAGCCACAATACGGTGGCAAGTGTCATGTGAGGCGCATGCGTGCAGGCGCTGGAGGCACCTAATTGCAGTCTGTGCAGGCACCGACCCCATTGAAGCCTCTACAGACATAGGTATCAACTCCCTGGATGCACAAAAGTGTGGTGGCAGAGGCATGACTGCGAACTTTCAGTTGAAAAGACGCGGTTGTGGAGTCTCTGGATCAATGTGTCGTGTGTCTCCAGGGGAAAGTAAAAGCCACGGCTCGTGGCACGTGAGGCACAAGGGTGCAGGCTCCGGAGGCACCGAAGTCTAGCCTCTACAGGGACGTACGATTGTCAACCCTCTGAATGCACAAAATGACGGTGGCAGAGGCATGGATCCGAATACTCAGCTATGGAGGCACGGGCGTGTATTCTCTGCAACCACAAGGGTCACGGCTAGTGTCATGTGAGGCACATGTATTGAAACACCGGAGGCACGGTAATGAAGCCTCTTAGGCACGAGTGTCAACCCAATGGATGCACAAAATTGTGATGAGAATGCTCTGCTGGAGAGACACCTTTGCGAGTTCTCTGGACCCGCAGGCGTCTGGTTCCACAGGAACCTAACAGTCACGGCTTATGTTACGTAAGGCACGTAGATGCAGGCGGGCACCGGAGGCACTATTGGGGAGCCACTACACGCACGGGCGTGGCGTTTCTCCAGGCCTGGCTAAGCATAAACTCTCTCTGGGTGCACAAAAGTGTGCGCAGAAGGCACCAAAGTAAGGCCTCTACATGTACATGTACCAACCTTCTTGGTACTCAGTTAGAAAAGCACGATTGTGAAGTTTCTAGACAAAGTCTGACCCCAAGACGAAGAACATCCGTCATGTCACGAGACACGCGGTTTTATTGGCCTACGAATCACGGACTTGCTTCAGTATTGGAAAGGTTCCCACTGATGAGTTCATTATTAGTGGGAACATGGTACTGTACTAACGAAGAGTCAGTGTCATACCGGTAAAATACTCAGAATCTTTCCATTGAAACATTCAATGTGCTTGAAGGCACGGAAGTTTTCATAGTCACAACACTTTCATTTGCACAGTCACAACACTTTCTGGTCAAGGATTGTTATGTCAAGCTTACAGATGGCACAAAATATTACAAGGGTTGCTTGTTCATGTTTAGACAAAACACATGTTCAAAAGGGTGCAACAACATGTAACTGCAAGCTTGAACAAATTACTCCAGCTTTGTGTTCAGCAGTCACAACTGAATGGGTCTATCAAATCCAGGTATTCAACATGCATGAGTTTTAAATAAAAGAACCGGTGCTTGCATGCTCCTGATAATATAAGGCGAGCATGTTCAGAAGCCTTTTTGTGCCATAGAAGATCATTTTGATACTTTTCGTAAAATTCTTCCGTGGGGTCTTGGTCGAAACGATAGTTAAGCCTCATGGTCTCAAGCTTGCTTGCACTCAGAACAAAGAATCTCACAAATTCAATATTTACCAAGCAGGGTTCATAGTCATCCAGCGTTACTGTCTTCAAACGAAAGTCATCACGTTTGACAAACGGTTGGTGCTTACGACGCCATGTATTTGTTTCTCTGCAATGGAATCCTCCCTAGATGTACATGAAGAATGAAAATACTTAAGCTCTAAAAACAGAGATTCTGTCGAAAGAGCATCCACTGTAAAGTATTTATTGGATTTTTGTAGATACGGGTGTATGTAATACTAAAACATGTCTAGCCATGGGTGTATCAATTTACAGACGAATGTAAGACAAGCTTTTTAAGACATACAGTAGAAGTAGTATAGTATGCATGTTATGGGCTTTCAATGTGTGTGAGAATCATCACCTCGATAAACAAGTTCTCAAGGCTTCGAAAGCATTGCATCAGGGAAACGGCGACGCCCACTTCAAAACACACCTTGACAAGCAAAGTCTTGACCGTTTGAAGCACTGTTGACAGGCTGACTGTAGGCAAACCATGTATGGTGCACGCACAACGATTTTAAAAATTGAACAAAAGGTTTTATTACATGAAATTTGTTTACTCGGACAAATGCAGCTGAAGACTAGGTACCTGGATAACTGTAGGGTTACGCGTGACCTTCAATTCAGAGAAAAAATCATGGAATTTGCCCACAGTCTCCAGTTTAGGTGCAGACATGACAGTTATCTGCAAGTTGCTGCTGAGAATATCATTAAGCAACCGCTGAAGTGACGGGGCATCCTCTATAACAAGTTCGCCATGTCCACAGCGAATTCCAATGCTTACAAGGTTATGTGAGTTTATTCGTATGCAACGGCTTTCCATATTCCAAGTAAGCATTAGGCACCGGAGTGCGGGGCAACTAGAGTGGATGATGCTTTCAAGCGAGATGTCTGATATACCAACGTCCACAAGTGAAAGTCTCTTGAGCAGTGGTAGTTTTAGAGCCTGAACGTAACTGTCTGGTATTTGGCAAAGAGCAAAGGTGGCGGTGTGTAAGGAGGATGCAAACCGAGAGAAGGACGCCGGTGCAAAAGGCGCAGATGATGGTTGTGTGAGTGGTCATACGACACACTCTCTCACGAAATCTGGGAACGTGTAATAGAACTCGAGCACCTGGAGATTGTTCAGTTTGGATGATTTCAGCCAGGCGTCGATGGCGGAGGGTCTAGACTGGAGGTAGCATGCCGGTATGTAGAGACAGTGAACCGTGCCCCCATGGGCGAAGAGGATGGCTTCTGGAAGGGTCGTATCATCAGTGCCAGATTTGCGAGTTCCGAAGTGCCTTTTGCGGGCGAGCTCCCACGTAGGAGAGGCGCCACGGAGATTTTCTCAATATGAACTGTTTCTAGAGGCTTAAAAAGACGAGCGGCAGGGATCTCACGGTAGTCGAGATTCAGAGGAGTGGTGGGCCATAAAGGACGCCATCGACGAGCGAGGACGCGAGTACGGATGTTATCCCTGATGGGGAGACGAGAGATGGTCTCACCTAGGATGACGTCCGGGAGATCGCTGATGCAGTCTGGACGAGTTTTTTCCCGTGCTCCTCAGATCCGGTGGGCGGATGCTCACCGGTCCCCGCCGGTACTGTCAAACACCCAGAGGAATGCGTCATCAGTGCCACGAGACTTGCCCTCTTGTTACGAGAAGCATTGGACTCCATCTAGGAGCGACGGGTGCGGTGGATCTGGAAAGACGGTTTGGAGGACGGAGGTGTTGCAAAACACCATTTATCAAAAAAAGTAGTATTTTTTAAGTGATGTCGCTGCGAGAACAGTGACATCGGACAGGGGCAACAAGTCGGACTCCATGCCTCCACTTGATTGACGCACATGCCTTTCCAAGCAGCGTGTCACTACAAACATACTGAGCACGGACGCACGATCGCAACTCTTCTTTTTGACATGGGACGCATGACCGCAATCTTCTTCCTAATATGGGACCGTGCCTCCGCTTGCTCGACTAACGTGCCTATCTGAGTACACGACTCAGTTGAAATAATGACAACTGGGAGGCACGACCGTACCCTATTGTACTATATGACCGTGCCTTCACTAACTTCACGGTTGTGCCTCTCTTACTGCACAAAGTTAGCTAAGTTAATCAAAGCACAGAGTCATGACCATGAGTCTTCTAAACACAGGACTAAACCTGCACTAGGTTCAAGTGCCTCTCTGAGAAAACATGTCGAACCAAGAGACACACCCACAACAACAACAACAACCAGAACAACAACAACAACAACAACGACAACAACCACGTTTAGGATCTCATCTGCTTTCAGTACCATAGTCTGAATAAGAATTTCAACTGATAAGTTCTATTAGGTATGTACTACGAGGATTTCAACTGCACTCATAGTTTGAAATAACACACGTACTTAATACCATAGTAGTTAAAATTTATGTGATATAAAGACCAGTGATCACAAGTGAGCGCGAGTCCTCCCTGCGCACAGTGTGCCACTCGATACTGATGAGTACAACGCAATCAACTGTCAGCCTGGCTGCATTTGCAAAAGCAGAAATCCCGGTGATCGCCATCCTTCCATCTTTGTGTATACAGTAGGTGCCAGGCAAATCAATGCTGCTGAAAATTTGAACAAGCCTGATGCTGCCCTTGAGAGGCCAATATCCAAGCTTCATCCTAAGATCATTGGTAACAATAGCTGGGATTTTCTGTACAATAACAAATTATCCTGGCATTAGTTTACGAAGACACGCATGTTAACTGTGGTTTAGAGAAAGAAACAACGATGTACCAAACGGTATGTGTGAACGTTGGTGAGGGAGTCCTGGATTAGGGGGTGTCCGGATAGCCGAACTATCATCATTGGCCGGACTCCTAGACTATGAAGATACAAGATTGAAGACTTCGTCCCATGTCCGGATGGGACTTTCCTTGGCGTGGAAGGCAAGCTTGGCGATACGGATATGTAGATCTCCTACCATTGTAACCGACTCTGTGTAACCCTAACCCTCTCCGGTGTCTATATAAACCGGAGGGTTTTAGTCCATAGGACGAACAACAATCATACCATAGGCTAGCTTCTAGGGTTTAGCCTCTCTGATCTCGTGGTAGATCTACTCTTGTACTACCCATATCATCAATATTAATCAAGCAGGAGTAGGGTTTTACCTCCACCAAGAGGGCCCGAACCTGGGTAAAAACATCGTGTCCCTTGTCTCCTGTTACCATCCACCTAGACGCACAGTTCGGGAACCCCTACCCGAGATCCACCGATTTTGACACCGACAGTTGGTGAAACATAGACGGTGCACAAAGGTAATGGCAGGGATGTGTTTAGCATTTAGGACTAGTTTAATCATGCAAGCCATGTCAATATAGGAAAGTTTTATGCCCCGGGTGTAGACTGTCTCGTCTATGTAGCTCCTTTTCAATAAACTGAGGCCTTCGAGGGCTAAATAAATACAACCATGTATTAGCCACTATGTGTGAAGAAATGAATAGAGTAGTTAAAACTAAAATATAGGAATATTGGCTTTTAAAATGGAAATTACAGTTTTAAACTACATTGTGAGTACAAAGAAAGATTTAATACATTATATCACAGAGATTAAGCACATAGATATCAACGGCATGCCACAGTAAAATTATAACAGAGAAATGTTAAACCAGAACAAATATTGATAAGCGATCAGAACATACCAGCTGAAGGTTTGGGAAATGCTTTTTGACCTCCTCGAGATTCACTCAACATCAAGTCAATCGGAAAGAAGAAATCTTCTACTTGCAAACCCAATTTTATAATATCACCATGAAACAGTTCATAGTCACATATCAACTTTTCCCATCCAGGTCCATGAAACTTAGACCTGTGATTGCAATCTGTAAACTTAATCTTGTAAGACAATTCCTCAGTAGTGCCGAACACAAGGTCAGAATCTTCATCTTCAATACCATCCTCGAAAGCTTCATCTTTCCATAAAGAGATCAAAGAAAGGACCTGGTTCCGGTAGTAGCATGGGACATACTGCATAAAAGTAAAATTAAGACAAAGGTAAATAAATGTTTTACTGATTTTCAGAAGAAAAAAATGCATTAAAGTGTTTTTTTCCTTGAAATTTCTTGGCTTTCAGGCACGGGCACAGGCACCATCTTTGACATTTAATTAAACCTACAAAACAATTGAACTTTTAATTACATTACATCAAGGCCTATAAAATAAAAACAAGCATGCGCAGTATAGTTCGCTCTGAAGGAATACGTGTGGTTGCTGACTGTGGAATAAAGATAATTGCAACAAATACAGTGACGAAGGTTTTTTACTGGCCACGCATGATTTCGTAGCAAAACTTACCAGGCATGACTCATAAGAACGAGGCAAAGACACAATAAAGAAAGATTGGGCAGCATCAGATTCAACACCGGGACAGTTGAGGTTCCTGCAAACATCACACGCCATCTTTGTCTGTGAGATGTAACAATATATAAGACTCAGGTTCATTAATTATTAAAAAAATTGTTTCAACACTCCGCAAATGGCACAAAGAATTAAAGGGTTGTATATCACTGATACATGATTGTTTCAACGAGTAAGATAGAGCGGAGCGAATGCTGATATGGTGATATCCCTTGATGTTAGTGTCTCTGTAAAAAAATGAAAAAACACGCACAAACCTCCTCAAATCTACAAGCTTGCAGCGAACTAGGTGAAAAAATCAACTATTGCCCTCCAAGATTATTCCCCTATAGAACCTCTTAAAAGAGGTAAGATACTAACATAAAAACTAAAAAAAGGGTAACATACAACAAGAATCCATCTAAAAAACACAGTGTGCAATGCGTACGTATTAAGTAGAGGGGAAAAAATACTGTATTTCAGAGCAAGTGGGCGAATCGTAGATCCATCTATGTGGACTGTAGAGTGAGGAAGACGAAGCAAGAAAGATGGAAGGAACCAGAGAAGAAGGGGAGCGGAAGAGCAAGTGACCCGGGAGAGAAGACGCACAAAACGATGTATTTATGGAGTAATTATGGAGAGGGAAGTAATTTTTTGTACTCGCTCGCCAAAGCTGAAACTACCGACAATAGTAAATGGCTCCTTGCCATCCAAGCGCAAAAAAGGGGGGACGGGGGAGGAGGGTGGTGGTTGGTCGGTATGGCGAGTAGGTGAAGTATTTGGTCGAGCCGGACCATGTCTAAGTCCCTCGCTTTCACTTCCCCTCTCGCTCTCTCATTGTATCTCTCCCCCCCCCTCTCTCCCTCTCTCTCTCTATCTCATCTCGAATTCGACGCTGCCTACGGCATCGCATCTGCTCACATCCTCTGGGCCATGTCGACACAAAAGTTCAGACAAGAGGGGAGGAAGGAAGGCTTGAACTTCCTTGAGCTGGATTTTGATTTCTATGTAGGTGATTTCCCGCTACATGCGAAGCGTTGAACTGGGGTTTGTTTTCCAAACAAAAGATCTGAGCTCTAAACATTCCTGTGTCATTGTAGGAGAACACTGATACCATCCAAGACCATGATTTCTGTGGCAAAGAGCTTGACCGTCCTCTCTACTGTGTTCTCCACGATACCAAGCCTCTCAGGTGTGTGGCTTTTGAAGGAACTGACACGGGGAGGAGGCTCTACGGCAGTGCTGTGAACGTTAGTCACTTCCGAAAATCCGAGCTACTTTCTGATTGAATCAAACTGTTTGGATATAGGACTTGTAGTCTTCCAAAGAAGAATTATTTCTTCTTGTGTTTTCCGGTTGATTGTAGAAAACATTGTGTAGTCCTTTTACTTTACATAAAAGGGTAAAGGTCACTACTTATTTTACATCACTGAACACAAAAGAAGTGATCTAGACACTCTCATGTTTGTTTACAAATGGGACTTCTGTTTAATGGTCAGTATATTCTTCAAAAAAAATTCTAAATAACTTGACTGCAGAGGTAGCTCCAGATTAATTCAAGCTGGCTTAAAAGAAACTAAGTACAATTATGAAATAACTCCACGGACAGGGTGGGCGAAGTACCATAATTAGTGTTGCGGGTACCTAACCATTGACGCGCCACGTTGCACAAACACGGTTCATAGTTAGTTGAATGAGGTTATAAACCAAGTATATGTGAACTTTATTATATTCCAGAGCTTGTGCAGCACTGTATTAATAGTCTCTGTTTATTTTGTTCCTTTTTGTTCGCAGAGAGGCGTGAACTGTGGATTCGTCGAATGGGTTGACCGCCCATGGCCTGTCATTATGCAAAGGTGCCTACTCAAGCTCTGGGGGATGTTGCATGAGAGAAATGATGATAGGCAAGCAAAGGATGAAGAGATAAGCAGGCTTAAAATGGATATTGAACAAGTGAACCTTAAGCTCGAGAATCTTGTTGCAGCTGTGGAAAGAAGTAATGTAACTACCATGAAGATTGACAAGCGGAAGAAGCAGATGGGTATCGTTGATAAATACGTCAAGCGCATTCAGAGGTCTCTCACAAGTGCCATTCATAATCTTAAGGACGACAAGGGTGAGATTAAGCTGGACAGGGATTTTCTGAAGGAGGAGGTGCATAAGCTGAAGGAGAATAGAAGCAAGATGCAAAGCGTCATCTGTGATCTTTTGGGGCAAGGGTTTGCGAACACTGATGACCTCCTGATGATCAAGGCAATCCTCGAAGAATGATCATTAATAGTTGCCTTCTTTTGAAACGTTGCAAGGGATACTCGTCTAGTATAAGTTTATGCTTGGACATGGTTACTTGACTAAAGGCATGTATCTCATTTTTTGCAATCTTTCAGAGGCTATGTGACGGTCTACGCACATCAAATATTGATCTTCTAAATATTTTACATTTCAAAGAAACGTGCTGCTAGCGAGCCGCATCCAGCAATATTTCATCTTGCATCGTTCAATGAGGCATGGGTTACTGTAATTTAGCAAGGCACATATGTCGCTTTGGCAGGCATGGGGAACCATGCCTCTGATAACCTGGCACTACCTTGTCAAAGGCACAGTCCTATGTGAGACAGAAGCACCGCACTAGCGCTGACACACATAAAATCTACAATCTACATAGTCATGCTTACTCCTGATGCAGACGCACATCTGTGCCTCCGTGACTCGATAGTTTGTACTTAGACATAAACTCGTTCATGGACATGCGTTTACACGAAAGGCACGTACAGTCTGAGGTTGCTGGGAGCACGGTTTGAGATTAAGCAGAGCCACAGCCATGTGCACGTACAGTCTGCCATGAAAGAAGGCAGTGTCGTTCGGTCACTGTAGACGCACTGGCTCTCATGCACTAGACGCACATTCCTTGCAGAACAGGCAAGGCAGTGCCTCTTCTCTTCCAAATGTTTTTGTTCCCTGGTCGACTACCGCACACGAATGTTTTTGTAGCATCGCGATAGTGACATAAAACTATCAAATTTTCATAACAGCGGGTGCATAGCACAAAAGCATTGTTATAACAAGCTTACAAAATGCTGCAAAAGGCGAATGGATTGTTTGGTCATGTTTAGACATAACATAGTCTCAGATTGGCGCAACAGCATCTAACTGTACTAGCTTGAGGAACTAACTTCAACCCTGTGTCCAGCAAGCACAAGTAAACGGATCTGACAAATCCAGGCATTCAACATGCCTGTGTTTCAAATCCAAGCACAGATGATTGCAGCATGCTGATAACTTGAGATGGGCATGTTTGGAAGCTTTATTCTCCCACAGGAACAACTTCTGTTGTTGTTCGTAAAATTCTTGCGTGAAGCGTGAGGGAAAGTGAAACTTAATCCTCATGGTCTCTAGCTCTGCTGCATTCAGAATAAAGAACCTCACAAACTCAGTGTTCTTCCTGCTCTTTTCATAATCTTCCAGTGTTCCTGTCTTTAAATGAATGATGTGTTCTTTGAGAAACTCGCGGTGCTTGCGACGCCAAATATTTCTAGCACCATCAGGAACGTTTCCTCCCTGAAAACGCATAAAGGTTGAAAGATACTCAAGGTCTATTGAAGGACAAAATGAACGATAAATTCCATGACCCCCATGCCAATCAGTTCGTCGAACATTTCCCTAGGTACGGATGTATGTATAATAATAATAATAAAACATGCCTAGGCATAGGGTGTATCCATTGCAAACAAAATGTAAGACAAGCTTTTTGAGATGCAAGGAGTGCTGCACTATGCACGGTATGAGCTTTTCATTGGGCGTGAGAATCATCACCTGAACAAACAAGTTCTCCAGATATGGAAGGCACTTAAGCAAGTGAACGACCAGGTCCACTTTATAAGTCATGGCCAAAAACAAGGTTTTGACAGATTGCCGCATTGTAGATAGGCTGACCGTCGCCAAACCCTTCACATAATATAGAAAATAAAACATAAAATTATTACAACAAAAGGTTGGATGACATGAAACTACTTTCTCAAGGAAATGCAGCTAGAATTGTTGTGAAATGTCAGTACCATAAGACCTGTGGAGTCAAGCGAGATCCTGAATTTGCCCAATGTCTCCAGTTTGGGTGTAGAGACGATGAATACCTCCATGTTATTGCTCTGGAGATCATGGATCAACCTTTGAAGTGAGGGGGCATCCTCGATGATGAATTCTCCTTTCTCACCACGAATGCCGATGCTTACAAGGTTAGGGGAATTTATTGTGATCCGATGCCTTTCTCCATTGCAAACAAGCAACAGGCACTCAAGTGCAGGGCAACTATAGTTGATCATGCTTTGCAACGAGAAGTCTGATATATCAACCTCAACAAGAGAAAGTTTCTTGACCAGTGGTAGTTCAAGTACCTCTATATAACGGTCTGGTATCTGGCAACACGTGAAGCTAACAGTGCGCAGAGAACAGGAAAACTGAAAGACGGACTTCGATAGTGAGGGCGTAGATGAAGAGCATGTGTGTGATAGTTTGACAGTTTTTTTTCACGAATCGTGGAAACAGGTAGTAAAGGTCAAGCACCTAGAGATTGTTCAATCTAGGGGACTCGAGCCAGGCGTGGACAGTAGAGGGTCTGCATTGGAGGTAGCACGCCGGTATACAAAGGTGGAGAACTGCGCCCACATGGCTGGAGAAGATGGACTCTGGAAGGGACGAACCATCATCAGGAACTGTTTTTCCTTGATGCCAAGTTCCAATGTAGCGTATGCGAGCAAGCTCCTCGCTGTAGGCAGAGGCCCTACTAATGATTTCGATATGAACTGTTTCTAGATGGTTAAAAACACGAGCGACAGGGTCTCACGGCAGTCTAGATTCAGAGGAACGGTGGGACAAACAGGGCGCCAACGACGTGCAAGGATTTGAGTACGAACGCCTTCCTTAGTGGACAGACGGGAGATGATATCACCAAGTACACCGTCCGGGAGGTTGCTGATGCGGTCCGGACCAGACTGCTCTTCTTGATCCTCAAATCCAGTAGGCGCACCCTCGCCGCTTCCAGCCACTACCTCCAAACCACCGGAGGAGGCCATCGCCGATGGCGCGAGCCTCGCCCTCTTGGTGCTCGGGGCACCGGAGTGAACCTCCATCTCCGTCTCCATTGCTGGGATCACGCGGCCTGCAAGCGCTGCTATTTGTGGCATGGGTCTGGAAAGACGGCTAAGCATAACTAGGGTCGAGAAGGAAGGGGAGAGGAGTGGAGGAATCTGTTCAAGATCGACAAAAACAAATGATCGAACTCCTCACTTTGCATTAGATGAAGTGCTATAGATAGCACTGGAACAGGCATTTTCAGGGGGCGTTAGTTCGGACGGAACTGAGGCGATTGCAGAAAGCAACCGCCGCAAAATATTACTATTAATATTGATATTATTTCCCCCGCAAAATAATAAATATTGAAATAATTTCTTTCCTATTTGAGGAAGGAAACGAGGCACAGCCTTTTAGAAACAGTACTCTTCCGATGGAAGTCGGTCATTGACCACATTGACCACGGCGGTGGACGACGGCGAGGCCTAGGAAGGGGACAACGCGGAGCCGGGGAAGACGCGTCAGTGGATGCCCACGTGCAGAGGAGCACGAGGGTTCACTGGTTCGGCTGCGGTTTGAGGTTGTCGTCGCCGCAGAATAACAGGGGGAGTGGGTGAGTGGAGGGATGGCCTGGCCAGCGGTGGGAGTAGTATGGTGACGGTGAGACCTTCGCGGTAGCACAGCCGGCCACGAGAGGCAGGAGCATGCGGCACAACCGGCGCTGCTTTGGGCGGCTGGGGCAAGAAGACCAGAGGTTGAAGAAGCACTACGGCCGTTGGATGGACATCGTTGACCACGCCGCGTCGAGAGCACCAGGGCGGTGGACGACGGCGAGGCCTACGAAGGGAATGACACGGAGCCGGGGAAGACACGGCAGTAGCTGCCCACGCGGTGGAGAGTACGAGGGTTGACTGGTTCGGCTGTCGTCGCCGGAAAATAACAGGAGGTGTGGGTGAGTGGAGGGATAGACAGGTCAGGGATGCAAGTATGATGGGGCCCTGAGGCCTGCCCGGCAGCACTGCCGGCCACGGGAGGCGGGAGCAGGCGGTTCCGACGGTGCTGGTTCGGGCGGCTGGGGCAGGAAGATCAGAGACTGAAGAAGCACGATTGCCGTTAGATTGGCATCTAACGGTTTGACGCTAGTTGAGTCGATTGTTGACTAAGTTTCTTTTTTTCAAAACCTTGTGTACGCATGAACTTGGTAGGCCCACAAGTCAGACAACATAAAGCCCATTTGCTATTTTTTATAATTTGCAGCCCATTTGCTAATTCTTAAGTAATTTATTACAGCCCATTTTCTGCCCAGGACCACGGTCAAAAAGTTCAACCTTATTTTGCATATTTCGGTGGAGTCCGAACTGTTGTAATCCCGAAATGATAAACATTTTTTTAGAACTTATTGATTTGCCAAAAAATGGTTTTGTTTTTGTGAGCAAATAAGACGTGGGACAATTGAGTTGGTTTAAGGGAAAACCAGTGGTAAAAAAATCAGCGTTGGGTGGGAAAAAACAACAAAAATAAGGATGTAAATATGAAAAGGGAATTTCATGTGTTTTCAATATAATGATATGTGTATATGAACTAGTAAAACTATAGGTAGAGAGTTTCAAGAGGAAAATAGAACTGGGCTGTGTGTTTGATTCAGTAAAAAAACTGCCTGTGGATGTTGTAAGACAAAATATAACTAACGCTGGCGGGCCAGAGGCCAGTAGATACCTGCTGGATCTTTGTGCCCTGTTGTCATCATGGGCTGGGCCTGTTAAAAACAAAACCAATCGTGGGCAGTCTGCAGCCCAGTTGAAACTTGCTCGACCTGAAAAAACAATATACGTGCTCAATAAACGAGAGAATTCTGCAAGTACAGACTGATAACTGGGATGCAGCATGGATATTGTTTTTTTATCGTGATAATAAGTGCATGCACTTGTTTCGAAAACATTGGAGAACTGGGAATTCGAACGGCGGGTGCTTGTGCTACCCATCAAATAAAAATCAGGTGCCTGAAAATTCATTTCGAAACAAATGATTCGGCTTTATATCCACGCCGACCCTCGGCATGATGATTGGAAGCAAATGCAAGTTCATACCAAAAGAAAGTTAACAAAAATACCAACTTGCGGACGACAAGGTAGTACAACTACCAATACCTGACTAACTTATAATCTTTTTACTCCTGGCCCTAGTGTTCGTCTGGTAGAAAATCTTGCAGAGGACCAGTTCCCGCTCTTTCTCTTGCTCCAGGTCCCCGAGGTGGTACTGGTGCATCACCCAGTTGGTCCTCTGTTGGTTGAAGTTCTTGTTGGTGTGCAGCACCAGAACCTTTTTTGCTTCCCGTCTGCCGGCCGTTGACCATCATCGGCAAGGTATTGCCGGTCTTGTGCCACATCGCGTGCATGCCGCACTCCGACTGTATCTTGTGACGCGTCCACGTGCCCCTTTTGAATGCCCTGGAATTATGCTGGAAGAATTGCTTCCTTAGGCCACTCAGTGTGATACCTGCAGTATTGTGGAATACAGGTTTTAGTGTATGTAGTTGGCATTTTCATAACATCTTTGGCATGTTGCAGTCACTTGTTTCACTTTTTATTAACTGTCAAATTGTAATTGCTTCACCGGGTCTGCGTCTAAAAAGAAAAATAGAGCTATAAACAAAGGAATATGTTTGTGGAAGTAGACGGCCGATTGGTGTCTTACCTGGAAGTTTCTTAGGTTGGGTGTAGCATATGTTGTGCTCGCTGTTGATGGTTGGTATGAACAAATCGATGAGAGACTGAAATCTCGCGCTGTCAGCACTCACTTTGGCCTCAAGGTGCTCGATCAGCTCCTGATCCGTGGGATCGAACTTGACGCCAGCCGGCAGCACCGGCCAATCCTTATTCGACTTGCATCGGTAATTCTAGTTATATGGCACTCAATGTATGATCAATCGACTGTTTTAAGTGAATGATGAAAGATTTCGACAGATAAGTGGTACTCCAAATCTGAAGTCCAGAATACCCGAACACGCCGCCGGGATTCTTGTGTCACCTCACGCGCAGCGTGTTGTCATGTCAATTCAATGTGAGGACATGATGAATAATTTGACCGACGTATACTAGTATATATATACACACACACATATACATATATATACATATATATATGGCTTCTGCATAGCATCTCCATCATCATTATCAGTACATCCTACGCAGGCGAGTTAGGATGCACTTGATCCCAGGAAGGTATCTATCCTTCAAACCAGAGGAGTGCTTCAAACTAACAACAGTACATAATATCCAACAAAAGAGGGTCGTGCTACAGCAGCAGAATACATGGCTCAGTCTAGATGTCAGCATGAATCAAGTTGTGCATATTTGCTGTTGGCATGAACCACATCGCCGCATGTCGGGTTTGCAAAAGCCATCCATCGCATGGAAGCTTGATGCCTTTGACACACTAAAGATTACCTGGCAACAAGCTGTGTCGATGAATCTCTGAATATGGTGATTCATGAAACCCATGGTATGATGTGTAAACACAGCCCCCCCCTCGCGAATGGAAGTTACATAACACAGTAATCATCGCTGGTGATATGATCGATGATTGGTTGGATGATCGGATAATTGAGCCCGAGGAGCAAGGAGTGGTTGCCGAGGCTGTGAACCCGCCTCCAGTTGAATACGCCTGGCCCAACGGAGCTGGGATCTTTCTTGAGCATGAAGCAGCCATAGCCATCAATGTCACGAAAGCCCCACGCATTGTACTGCATGTGGTTTGATGTAATGGTTTGGTCAATTTGGTACGTGTGAATGAGCATCAAATGACCGCCGTTAGCTGAACGAGTGATAAACCACCACCCATCCGCTGGTATGATTCCAGGTCCTGGAATCATGAAGGCCAGCGCATTTGCGTCTGCTGCAACAATTCAAATTGGAGACCAAAAGGACAAAAATAAACAATCATGTTCAGAGTATGTGTGGAATTAAGATTATTATAACAGTGACACATATCATAGACAGAGAATTGCAATGCCGTGGTCATAATCATACCCCAAGTTAAAAAAATAAGCCAATGGCTTTCATATTCTAGCAACATGTCATGGTTCAAACATCATGTAACAATGAGAGGGAAACAGCTATGACAGCGCCTACTCATATTCTACCATAGCACTTACTACTACTGTTCTCATATCAACTCTAAGCAATAACATGCGTTGTTATAAAAATCTTGTAAACGGGAGTAACATATAGCAATCATGATGTTATGCTCATAATATGTATTCTAACAATCATTAGATGCCAATTGTTCTCATATCAACTCTAACAATAACATGTGTGGTCATAAAAATCTAGGAAATGAGAGGAACACATAGCAATGATGTGGTTATGGACATGCTATGCATTCTAAATTTGTAACAAATGAACAGGCAGTCGTATTCATAAGGTAAAGATGAGATGACAAAGAACAATTACACGACGATAGATTCCACCAGTATAGGCAGCCAATCTGTGCGTCGACCGCGTAAACGATGCCATCATGCACTATAGCATCAGACAGAAATGTTGCCTCAACAGGATTGATGATGAGCCATAAACATGTATGGCGACTGGATTCCAGATAGACTAATCCCATGTTGAACAAGGCAATGAGCTTGTAATCCATGTAGTCTTCTGATGGTGTGGGCACTTCGCAGATTGCAACTTTCTGCAAACAGAGGTCGAGCCAAAAGCTTGACGCGTCTCATGCGTAGTAGGCAGGAGTGTCCGGCGGGCCGTGAGGCTCGATGTCGGCGGTATCCAACGATGGAAGGGTGATCTCTCGGTGGGTGTAGATATCCACGAGACACCACGGACTACTGGTGTGGTGGATGAGGACGATCCAGTTGGCCTTCAGCCCGCCCAGTAGTGGCCGCGCATGAAGGACGGGTGGACGGGTAGTGGTAGCATGTCGAGGGGCACCACGGCAACCTCCGTAGGATCGTCAACTCGGTGTCTGGGCCACCTGCAAGGATCGGGCATCAGCAAGCAGGGTGTCTTGAAAAGAGTCGGTCAGTTGCAGACGAGTAGACGGTACAAAGACACCGAGCATGCGGCCAGACGGACGGTGCTGAGTAGGTCCATACGACTACATATCTGTTCCAAGAGAACATCGGGGAGGGAATTCCAATCGCGGCTCTGCATGTCAGTCGGTTCTGCCATTGGGGTTTTCGGTGCCTGCGAGCCAGCGGAGAAGTGGATTCGGGCGGGCAAGCGAAGAAGCTTCTCCTCGTGTGGCCGAGCAGTGAGCGGGGGGATATGGTACGCACGAGCTACCAAGGAAGATGGCGCGGGCGGGCGAGCAGTGAGCGGGGGTAAATGGTGTGCGGCCGACGATGGGGAAGAGAGGAGGAAGAAGAAGAGAGGAGGAAGAAGAGTGGAAGACAGGGAAGAAAGTGCATTAAATCTCAATTCTACTAGTACTACTACCAGGATATACCGTCCTTTGGAGTGTAAATAGTTACACCGATGACATGTGGGTCTACCACAAGAGGGCCCATATGTCAGTTAATGGAGGACAGAGGTGCGTAGGCGTATTTGCGGAAGCGTGCTCTACTGGCAAACATGATGGCAGTACTGGGTAAGGCTGATTTAGTAACAGCAACATGCCGGTTCAGCTTATTAATTATGTGTCCCATCTGCTGCAGCGTGTATTGTCACTTCATTGCGAAGACTAGTTGAATTGTTCTCTCTGACCGAGATGGGGAATAATGGATCGCGAGGACTTCCTTTCTACAGTATCCCTATGCCTCTACGCTCACTTCACTCATTTTGCTCCGTACCTAGTCACTTGTTGAAATCTGTAGAAAGACAAATACTCCGTATTTGGGAATAGAGGGAGGCTTTTACTCTGTACTATTTGGGAACGGAGGGAGTATCACCATATGGAGGGAACAGAGGAAGCTTGAAATATGAACATGTCAATGGCAGGGAGTAAGCCCCATGCATGCATGCATGCACGCAACATGCAACACTCACATGTACACATGGACGCACGCAACACTCATGCACCCATGCGGCACACAGCACACGACGCAACACACACAGCTCATGCTCAAGTGCTCAACCTACTCCCTATGTCCGTGAAAGACTGTACATTTAGAGATTTACACATTGACCAGGGCATAATTAATGCCCAAAAGTAGCAGACTTAGGTGGTGTTTGTTTTTCTAGTCCTAGGACTTTTTCTAGTCCTTGGGACTTTTTGAAAAAGACTCTCAAGGAGGTGCTTCTAAGGACTTTTAGCAAAAAGTCCCAAAAAAGTCCCACCCTGTTTGGTTTGCTAGGGACTTTTTCTAGTCCCTACACCAAAAAGTCCCTGGAAACAAACATCCCCTTATGTATGCATGCGATCATTGAGATAAGAAGATTAAATGAAGGCCGTTGCATGCTATAATTAAGGATAGACATGTAGCCTATACCTACAACACAAGTTGGTGCATTAATCAATCAATATCGATTTAGATTAAAGGCTAAATGCATTGGAAGTTTAGATGTACATTATGTACCACACTCTTTGTTTTGTAGCCGATGTACACTCTTTGTTGGAAGACCGAGGGAGGACACGTGCATGCACTCACATACACAGCCAGGGTGTTTCGCGCGCAAGGGTTGGACTCGTGTCGCGCCTGTATAAAGTTTTGTTTAACTGATATCTTTGCTCTGCCAACTGACAGGTGGGACCCAGAAACCAGGTGACAATTTAACCAGTCAACAAAGTGCCACGTCGACTATGTGGCCAGTCAGTAGGGTGCAATACAGTGCTCTACGATGAGCTAGTGATCGTATAATCGCCGCAAAACTATATATAGTGACCGTAAAGAGCATATTGTTACATACCTTGACCGCCAGTGTATTTTTCTCGTTTCAAATTAAGCCATATTAATCGGAAAGGACGCGGTATGGACTACTACTAGTACTAGTACTCCTTTGATGTGTCCCGTTAACTCGCCGAACGAGGAGAAGCTTGCTTACTACGCCTCTCCCTCGCCCACGCGCGCGGTGGTTCGCAGGACGAGGAGAGGGTTTTAACTACAACGCCCTCTCCCTCTCCCTCCCTCTCCCTCTCCCTCGCCCTCGCCCGAGCGGTGGACGTGCAGTAGTTCAACCGGTGTCAGATTGCCAGAAGCATATTGTACTGTAGTATCATCATTGTTGGACCTTCCGAAGAGGCGAAGAGCCAAGTGCAAGGTTCACACGAGTACGAACTGTTGAACCTCCCGAAGAGGCAAAGAGCCAAGCGCAAGGTTTTATAGGAGTTGTCATCCTAGTAGGAGTGTACTACAACTATAGCGAACGATGCTACTGTATGATGCCGCCACGTCACGTATATCCAAAGCTGTGCCACCTTTTTTTCTCAAAGAGCATGTTGGAGCCCGTGCAACAACCACACAAGTTGCACGTACACATAACACATTTAATAGTAATAAATTCTAAAGGACAAATGCCAGTATGCCACACAAGTTCATCTCCAATTCATGTGATAAATTTGTGCACGACTAGTCTACATATATTCACAACGCTACCGTTCACAATTACCGTACTCCACTTACATGTTATAGATGGGCTACATGCATGTCCTCCTCCAGGTTCCAGTCCCAGGTGTTCTTCATGGATGGCACGATCCATAGCGGTGGGCAACGGGAATCATTGTCGTAGCTTTCTAGTCCGGTTCCACACGATGGAGACTCATCCAAGCTGAAGCGGCATAAATCAGGGATAGTGTGTCCCAGCATGTCGTTCATCCGGCGGTGCGTAATGAAGACACAACCATGCTTCATGAACGGCAGGCCTTCCGGTCATGCACGGAAGGTGGCATCCGCTTCACAATGGGGTAGTTGTCCCCGATGAAAAGCGAGTACTCTCCAAGAGTGTTCCTCGACACCCACGTAGCATCACGGGGGTCGAACTCGGCGCTGTTCATCTGGTACACGCGGCATCCCAGATCTGGACACATGGTGATGTACATAGTCAAGGTCCATGCATAATAATGTTGTGCTCAAATTTGGCGGTCAGTAATACGGTGCAGCAAATAGTACTACTCCGGTATAGAGGAAGTAAAATAACCGGCTTATTATATATAGCCACTCTTGGCTACATGGATGAGATAGTAAGACATGGAAAAACAAAAATGGTGGCAGCTAGTGGGTTCAAGTCTTCAAGGGCCTAGCTAGCTAGACGCGTCCTCCAAGGTAAAAAGTACTCCTACTAGTACTACTAAGTATACTACTAGTACAACAATGAAAGAGAAGGCGAGAGGGTTAAAAAAATGGAATACCTGGGTAGATGGTGACGGTCCGATCGTGGTAGATTGTGTGACCATATTGCACATCAGTGGTACCATGGGTAACGACTGCTAAGATAGTTGATCCCAATATGCCAAAGTCAGCTACAAGGTTCCAGGTTAGACCGAATCGCGGATGCAAATGCACATCCAGGATCGGCGATCTTATTTTGATCGGGGGGTGACTGGTCCCTGCAAAATAATGGAGTACCGTTAGGGATGCAAATGATGGTTTGTGCATTCCGTTTGTAATATCCCGTACCGTAGGATGGCAACCAGATGAAACAAGTCCCCTGGCTTGTCATCGCGAAGATGCGGCCTAGATGGCGCACGGTGTCTTTGAACGTGTAGGGGTACAAATCTGTCGTCGCCAACATGCGCCAGCCTTTGCCGTTACTGCGTCTTGCATTGATGGCAATCCTTATGTCGAACACCGCGATGAGATAGTAATCGTCATAGCCGCGTTGCTTTGTCAGCGGGTCCGCAATTGCTATCTTCTTCAATCTCATGTAGGCATCATCATACGTATTCAAGCCCAACCAGTCCGGAAGGCCGATCCCAATGGTTGAGAAGGGGTCTACCGGAACGGCCGCACTGCTGTGGATGTTGTGCAAAATGATGGTGGTATCCGGCCGGAGGTATGCAGGCCAATCTTCGTTGGCACCGACCCAGACCTATATATAAGACGGTGGGCAGCGAAGAAATTACGGGATGGAAATGGAATAACTAAGTACTACATGATCAAACTCCATTACTAACCTGCTCATCAGACAAAATCCAACTACCTCTCAACGTCGGCAACTCTAGCGGAGTCAACATGCAACAATGGCCAGGGAGCGGTGGACTATTCGAAGGATTGTCCCATAGAAGAACCTTCTCCTTGAGGATGCATGGAAGACCAACAAGCATGGCCTTTCCCCAAGCCTGTTTAAGCAGCGTCTTGAAAAAGTTGGTGCAGGAAGCACCAAGTCTTGCGGTGGTGAGGACGTCGGAGCGGCGTGCAATTTCTCCCAGAGGATCGTCATCCAAGGTCTCCCAGCCCCGACGAGGAGGAGAACCGCCTGGCGAATCCATGGGAGCAGCGACGAACTGCCTTCTCTTTGGGGGGAGGGGAACTGGCAAGGAGGAGATAAGAGCATAGTAACCGCAGGGCCTCGTCCCTTCCAACTGTAGATCGTTCCTCAGCGAAGGGGTGAGGCTATTATTTACTACTAGTACTAGCATTATGGAATGTTATGGGATTGCATTATACTGTAAATAATAGCACTAGTAAGAAATTTTTGGCACTAGGTAGTAGTTTTTGGCGTGGATTAAGAAATTTTGGGTATGTTTTTGCCATTTTTTGTACACGCCAACTAGTGTCAAAAAACGTCTTACATTATGTGACGGAGGAGTACGTACTCGTACTGTAGCAGTACCAGTACTACTTTTCTCAACTAGTAGTGCGATGTACTGTACTTCTAGTTTAGTCTAGTATAGTGCACCAGTTTTGAACACTTGAATCTCAGGGCCAAGGAGCTACAGTTGGAAGTGGAGGGTACTACTGACCATCACTGTACTATAATTGCAGGGGAAGTACACCTGCGTAGTGGCCTAGTGGGTACTCTCGGTTCTATATTCAGCCGCTCCTCTCACGTAGGAGTAGCTGGCCTACTCAGCCGCTCCTCTCACGCACACACTAGCAGCCTGTTTATCAGCGACGGTTACTGCGGGGGTAGAACATTTGAGTTATTTGATATAGCGAGACTAGGCTTTTCGCTTCCATGTGTGGAGGTGTAATGGATCTCGTCGAACTTTGTTAGTAGTTCCTTCTTTATGAATGAGATGAAGCAAAGCTTTTGCCTCTGTTTAAAAAAACACGTCAAGAGGAATTTCTTTTATAGTAGAGCCGATAATGGAGTGAAGTCCATGCGTGCAACGCCACAAGCTACAGAGTAGTAGTAGAGAACTTTACATACGGCATATTGCACAGTTCCCAATGCCTCGCCAGGCTTTTCCGGCTCCTCGGGCTTAATTGGGAGGCGCTAGTTTGAATATGCTACTAGCTCATGAGGAAGCTGCAAGCGAGGTGCGGCTAGGGCTAGCACGCGAGCCACGGGATGCTGGGAAGGAAAACTCGTTCACGTGGCTAGGCTGTCCAGTGCACCCAAATTGTGGGGTCGCACGTCCGTTCGACTTCAAAACTCAAACTACTACCTCCGTCCTGGTTTATTGGTCCCCATTGTATTTTGTGTCAAATTTTGACCATAGATTGAACTAGCAAAATGTTCTGGCATGTCACAAAAAATTATATCATTAGAAACTATGTTCAAATACGAATCCGGCAATATAATTTTTATTGACATGCATTAATATTTTGTTAGTTAAATCTTTGGTCACAATTTGGCACAAACCATGAAGGGGACCTATAAACCAGGACGGAGGTAGTACCCATGTAAAATATGGCTCGCAGCGAAGTGTAGTAGTACTATTTTTAGAAAAAAAAGGCCGCTGTGTGTTCGGCCGGGATCGAACCCACAAAACGAGGTATACACTCCCGCGACCACTAGTAGTACTCGTTGGAGTACAATGTAACCTAGAATCGCCTTTTGTCCCTAGTAGTACATACATTGTTCCTTAGAGGAAACCCCTAATAATGCAAGAAACCACTAAAATGCCAAGAAACTACTACCACTTGCATACGTGGCAGACTTAAGATAAGACTACCTTATCAACCATTGTACATGCTCTTACCAACAAAACTCCTCGAGTGACCTCCTACCTCCGGCCCGTCCACCTAGTCATCCTCGGCCATGGGACGCAGCTACCGCCGCCGGCAGAAGGCGAGGTCAAAACCACTGGCGGTGCGGAGCCCATGTTGCGGCAGCCCGGATGCCAGCTCCATCCAGCGCTCGCGGCCGCTAGCTAGCCAAGATAGCTCCGTCCAGCTGCTTGTCTGCAAGGTTTGCTAGCTAGATTGGCACGGCAGCGCGGCGGCTTGCTCATGCGCGCCGCGCTCAGGCCAGCCATCTGGCTCGAGCGAAGGCCAACGCGGCGGCTTGCTCGCTCGTGAGTCACGCTCGGGCCAGCCCGCCAACCCGTGCGGAGGCCAGTGCAGTGTCCGGACCGTCTGGTGGAGCGGCGGCCAACTCGCTCATCACTGGCGCCACGGACGAACACGCATCAATACTGTTTGAAGTAATGTTCAGGAAAAATAATGATTTGAGGGGGAATAACATGATAGAAGGTCAGATGTGGGTCCCTCGTGTCAACGGTCAAACAAAATGTGTTGGTTTAAGCTACCTCGTCAGCACGGACGTGTGTGCCAACCTTGTCATAAATGGGTTTAAACGAACCTAATCGGTAGGAGTACTAGGTAGTAGTTTTTGGCATGGATTAAGAAATTTTGGGTATGTTTTTGCTATTTTTTTGTACAATAGATTCTTCCTAGGGCTGGTTGAAAGTGGTAGTTTTTTATTAAATACTCTACATATTGTAAGTAGGAGCGAAAGTTAAGCTTTGGAAGCCAATAAGCAAGGCTAGTTACATAGTGCATATGTGTACATGATTGAAAGTAAATATCAGCCATGAGTGACTAATATCTTGATGGAAAACTCGAAACTATGGAATACTGGGGAAAAAATTCATGGTTGGAAATACTAGCAATGTACATGTCCGTTGCAACGAATCATAATTAGAATAATACTTATTCACAAACTTGGTACAAAACACTCTAATTTTGATATACATATGTTTCAATTAGAATATATTCCTTGGGCTGCTCTGGTGAGGTCAGGGAGGGATGTGGTTGGTTTTAAGATACTAATTATGGGTTTTTCTGCAAATTGGTAGACAAGTGGGATGTTGGTGAGAAAAGGCAACAACTTACCTCACAATCGTTAGATGTAGATCTAATGGTCAGAAACGACGGATGGCACACACACTAGCATCACCAACTTAGTCTTGTGTAGGAGTACTAGCAAGATCCGTGCATTGCACGGAACATCAAGATGATTTTTTTTATAAAACACTTGTTGTGATTGACCCTTGCGGGAGTAATCCCATGTGTAAAAACTAATTATATCTCGAGAAATATGAGATAAGGTGAAGAGGAGTGGGGTGTGGTGGTGGTTGGTGGTCGGACTGAGCGGAGGCATGGGGATTGACGACGTCGGCAGCGGCCACCAGGCCAGTTTGTTCCAGAGGCTTCCTTTCTTAATTGCTCAACAATGAGGTTTGTTGGAGATAGGGATGAAAGAGGGAAGGCCTTGTCTGCAACTGTGGAGAGGGGTGCGGGTATCTTTTAGTTTAATTTCCATCCGTCAGATATAGATCGGACGGTCTATATTGCAAGATGGCACACGTACCATCATCACCACATCGGTTTTTTATAAGAGAAGAAATATAAGTATGGAGATACAAACGTATTATCGATACTTGCTCCCGTAAACTAGCATCTACATTATATTCAACGCCTCGGCATGTGGGGCCTTAGCACACAATGACTTCTCAACTGTGTAAAACAAAGATTTTCCCATCACCGACAAGGAGGGGGTGACGGCGGCGCGCTTTTTGGCTTGCTCTAGTCCTAGTAGTCATACTAGGTGGTCTAAGCACGTGTATATTTATTCTTTTTCACGTCTCGTGTTCACCGTACTGCCACGACTGTTGATGAATAGACGGTAAGTTATTCACGGGGAAACCCTTGATGAGCGTGTTTGCGAGAGAGAGAGAGAGAGAGAGAGAGAGAGAGAGAGAGAGACAATGTGCGTGTGTGATATGTTAGAGACTGAGGCAATGATAATAGATTCTTTGTGTCTATGTGTGTGGAGGATAGAGAGAGACATGTACATGGGGCTTTGTGTTGTGTAACGTGGAGACACATGATGACCCACAAGTATAGGGGATCTATCGTAGTCCTTCCGATAAGTAAGAGTGTCGAACCCAACGAGGAGCAGAACGAAATGATAAGCGGTTTTCAGCAAGGTATTCTCTGCAAGTACTGAAATAAGTGGCAACAGATAGTTTTGTGATAAGATAAATGGTAACGAGCAACAAGTAACAAAAGTAAATAAAGTGCAGCAAGGTGGCCCAATCCTTTTTGTAGCAAAGGACAAGCCTGGACAAACTCTTATAATAGGAAAAGTGCTCCCGAGGACACATGGGAATATCGTCAAGCTAGTTTTCATCGCTCGTATGATTCGCGTTCGGTACTTTGATAATTTGATATGTGGGTGGACCGGTGCTTGGGTACTGCCCTTACTTGGACAAGCATCCCACTTATGATTAACCTCTATTGCAAGCATCCGCAACTACAACAAAAGTATTAAGGTAAACCTAACCATAGCATGAAACATATGGGTACAAATCAGCCCCTTACGAAGCAACGCATAAACTAGGGTTTAAGCTTCTGTCACTCTAGCAACCCATCATCTACTTATTACTTCCCAATGCCTTCCTCTAGGCCCAAATAATGGTGAAGTGTTATGTAGTCGACGTTCACATAACACCACTAGAGGTTAGACAACATACATCTCATCAAAATATCGAACGAATACCAAATTCACATGACTACTAATAGCAAGACTTCTCCCTTGTCCTCAGGAACAAATGTAACTACTCACAAAGCATATTCATGTTCATAATCAGAGGGGTAATAATGTGCATATAGGATCTGAACATATGATCTTCCACCGAATAAACCAACTAGCATCAACTACAAGGAGTAATCAATACTACTAGCAACCTACTAGCACCAATCCCGGACTTGGAGACAAGAATTGGATACAAGAGATGAACTAGGGTTTGGAGATGAGATGGTGCTGGTGAAGATGTTGATGGAGATTGCCCTCTCCCGATGAGAGGAGTGTTGGTGATGATGATGGTGATGATTTCCCCCTCCCGGAGGGAAGTGTCCCTGGCAGAACAGCTCTGCCGGAGCCCTAGATTGGTTCTGCCAAGGTTCCGCCTCGTGGCGGCGGAGTCTCGTCCCGAAAGGTTGCTTATTATTTTTTTTCCACTGAAAGACTTCATATAGGAGAAGACGGGCGTCGGAGAGCCACCAGGGGGCCCACGAGGTAGGGGGCGCGCCTAGGGGGGCGCCCCCCACCCTCGTGAGCAGGGATGTGGGCCCCCTGGCCTTCATCTTTGGCGACAATTTTTCTTTATTTATTTTAAGGTATTTCGTGGAGTTTCAGGACTTTTGGAGTTGCGCGGAATAGTCCTTCAATATTTGCTCCTTTTCCAGCCCAGAATTCCAGCTGTCGGCATTCTCCCGCTTCATGTAAACCTTGTAAAACAAGAGAGAATAGCCATAAGTATTGTGACATAACGTGAAATAACAACCCATAATGCAATAAATATTGACATAAAAGCATGATGCAAAATGGACGTATCAACACATATACATAATTAGAGAGTGAGTGTGTGAGATACACATGCGGACATGGGGAGAGATGAGGATCCAGATAAATGGGTGTTTGTGCATGTTTGTGTGTGTTTGTGCACGGGTTTGTGTGTGAGAGGGAGAGAGTGTACGTGGAGTAGAGAGACCACTGATGATGTAAACCTAGTATAAGGGAAGGGGGAATGGTGTGACATGTGTAGTAGCGGAATAGCACGGGTGCGGGCTGGGGGAGCAGACTATTTGGAAGAGACATCGAGTGTGTGTGTGGGAGAGGGGTGTGAGAGCGAGAGAAAGAGAGAGCTAGCGACGGAGAGAGAGAGAGAGAGAGATAGGAAGAGAGGGGGCGAGAGGGGTCGTTTGTGTCCATAAATGGTGTATAGATAGGGAGACAATGTTGATGTTGTCCGAAATTGGCCTATGAACGGAGACGCAAGGGAAGCGAGTCATCGTGTGTGTGATAGGGACTTCATGAGAGATCTAGAATAGATGGTGTAGAGAACAATGTGCGAAATCGAGAATGATTATACATTAGGGAGCTATGCAAAGAGTCACGACATATATGTATGCAGGGAAGGAGCTGGGGCGGGTCCGCATGTGGGAGAGATAGAAAGAGGAGAGTGGTGCACAAGGAGACAAAGTGTGCTTGTTTGCAGTGGGGGTGGTGTGTGAGGTGAGTGCGCGAGAACCACATAACTAGGGAGATAGACATTTGGGGGCGACATTTTGTGTGTATGGGAAATATACACTCTACATAGTGTGTGTGCTTGGGTAAGAGAGATAGCGGGAGACCTAGAGAGTGAGGGGAGATATGTGTGCATGCCCGAGAGACAAAGTGATAGAGACCTATGTTGGGGTCCGAACTTTACAAGAGAGCGGGGTGTTAATGTGCTCGTGTGTTGGTGTTTGGGGGAGAGAACGACTTCTCTATGTGTGTGTGTGTGTGGTGGGGGGGGATGACTTCAGATAAAGAGTGAGGTGTCTATATTTGAGGGACTTTAGCGTAATTGAGATATTGTGCACTCATGGTTGATCCATTTGTTTCACAGTTTGTACTATGAGATAACGATACTTTTGAACATGCGTGATATACCTTGATGTCCCAGAATTACAAACCTAAGATTGGAATTTTGGAATTCGACTCCATCATTAGCTAATTCATTTAAACGGAGTACATTTTTTAAGCCGGGATTTCGTGATTTCAAATTCATATATCAAACCTAGAGATATACATATACGGGCATGTTCAAACTTTATAATCATCCACTTTATTCATACACATACACATTTTTGCTTTTATCATCATATTTAGGATAAACACATTTGTAATTTCATTTGAATTGGACCGTATGATGGTATTTGCTTGTAGTAGCTCAATGATCCATATTTGAATTGAATGGACAATCTAAGTTTCGAGTTGGAGACATTGATTTTCAAAACTTGCACATTTTTTTTTGCGTGCAAAACAAACAAATTGTCGGCCATGATATCATAGCCGGCCGTACGAGAGCAGAATAGTTATAATTTTAGGCGCCAAAAGCTTTCAAACTTCCCGCTCACATCGAAATATCACGCGCCCGAAAGTTTAGCCCTTGGATATTCCTATTTTACCCCTGCCACATGAACGGAAAAGGGCTGCTTTGGTAACTCCATTGTTTTCCCCTCTTTGCCCCCAACATTCTTCCCCAGAGCCCCTCCCCTTCCCCTCCCCGACCCCCCCCCCCCAACCATGGCAAGCCGCCGAATCTAGTCCTCCGTCGCAGCGGTGGACCTCACACCCCACCGGATCTGCCTTCCGCACCTTGGAACCCCCAACTGCCAACTCACCACTTCACCGGAGCCGCTTCAGCGACTGGCTTGTCCATCGCTCCAGATCTCCTTGACCACCATCATGGTCCACCACACCGGATCTGCTTAACCGGCGCCCTCCACCATAGCGTAGGCCCTTCACTAACTCCCTCGTTCGCCCCTTTGCTGGCCCTTCATACAAGCCCTCGTCCGACGCAACAGATCCGCCTCACCGAAAGCACTATACAACGCGCCCGCCGAAGCCTTTGTCCACTGCACCGGACCCGCTCCACGGACGCCATATTCAACTCCACCGGCCCTGCTTTACCGATGCCGCAGCCTCATCAGGTTATTTAGATTTGTACTCCTTCAGTTTTTCTCTTTTTCGTGCAACTGTTCACTTCCACAGATGAGCTTTCTTGTATGTCGACAGGCGCCGCAACCATAGCACCGGAGCAGCTTCAGCGACGGCGACAACCGGATCAAACTCAACTGCAACACGAGCACCATCGACGATCCTTAGCTATCAAGTATGAAAACGATACCCATACGCCGCCGAGAATCAGGTACTATTATCCAACGGCCGGCGCCTACGTTCACTTTCCTAGCATAAGCACCGCACCTTTGAATTTCTTCAGGGCATCATTCAGTTTTACATGAGACGCATTATTCTTCTTGCACCTGTAGGGCCATACTTCTGGTAGTGAACATGTTACATGTGTTAAATTACATACCAGTGCACATATAGTTAATATGCTTTAGTTTTGTTCTGATGCCACCTGTTGGTTCCATCGGACTGCTTAATGTTCTCTATGCTTAATTACACATCAGCAAACTAGCATGTGGTTCCGCTGCTTTTTGTTTGTTTTACCCTACATTTTCTGATGCTAGCTATTACATCACTGCTCCGAGCCTCTGTTCATTACTTGTTTGTGTGTTCTTGATCTTCCCAAGTTGCATGACTAATTTGATGCTTCTATTAATTATGGAGCTGCCAACCCCATCAAGCAAAATATTTGTTCTTTTGGTGCTGGCACCTCGAACAAGCATAAAAATAGAGGGAAGCAGATATATTGTCGTGTATGCACACACCCTTCTTTCATTAGTTTAGATGAACCATTGATGATCAATTCGGACCAGTGCATGCGATTAAAATTAATTTTACCTAAATAGATGGTGCAGAATAAACTACAACAACTAGATTTGCAACCACGGGATGCTGACGATATCTTCAAAGAACATTGCAACAGCAGCTAGGCTTCACAGCAACATATGGTAAGCCAGTGTGTTTTAGTACATGTTAAATGTAATGCGAGTGGGCTGCTTTCTTGGCTTGTGCCCTCAACGTGTAATCCTACCGAATTACAAATAGTTCAGTTGTCTGCTTTGCTGTATTGCTTGATTCGAATGCTTGTTTGTTGTTACGTTATACCTGAGTTGGCCAATATGTCAGCAGTGCCTGTTGTACTATCGTAAAGAAATGCATGCCTATTTCATTTGAGTCCTTAACTTTTCCTCTCAACTTCATCACAAGACTGTCTTCGTAGTTTATATGAGGCCACACTGTTAAGTGCTTTCTCAGATTATTTCAACTGCTTAGATGCCTTGGCAACTTAAATATAGCGGTTGTACACTCCCTTTCAACTTTCATCTTACCATTTTAATTTCTTTTCGGCTGATGCTGCTTCGAACCATTTAAATATAGTTTGCCATGCTCGGCAATAATTCGTCCGTCGTTTACCATGTAAGCTTACTGCCTGGATCATACGATAACTATCTCTTACTTATGTCCAGCGGAAACCTTTCAGGATGCCGTTCACACTAGGACACAATGTACAACCCCAGAATCTATTTGTGGAAGCAGTGCGCCATCCATGTTACCAGATGGTAGCAGTTCAGAGGCAACACCACCGGAGAGCAGTCTGAGCACAGATATTATAGTGCTTGAGGCTCTACTAGAGGCAGAAAGAGATGGTGTGGCTGCCATGAATGAGGTAATCTTTATCTTGAGGCTGGAAATTACGGAATTAGCGGCACGCATTATGCAAGCAACCCAAGAATTGGAGGAAGTAAGAATGTTGCATTTGAAGACGGAGGAGGTCCTGCTGTTTCTGCTATCTGAAGCCCAAGGTAATCCCGGTTCTTCTTTAGATACCAGTTGAAATTGTCATTAGATTATTGTACTTGCATGTTGTGTCATGTCTCTGAATGGATTATGTTGCAAGACCCCCTATGTTGTCCAGAATTCCATGTTGTCCATGTGTTGTAATGATCCGAATTTTTTAGGCGAGGTAATCCTCAGTACTTGTATGATTGACATAAGGTGAACTGTTTTTCGTGTGAGCATATTGTATTGGATGAAATAACTGTTTGAATCAGAGTGTATCCAACCTACTGAATTCGAAGATCACGGTATTTCTAAATCATAATCATATATAAAGGTGGAATAAATCTTTGTTGTGGTTTTGAAGAAATAAATAACAAAACGTATAATTATCTGTGGATATTCGTAATCGAATACAAACTGGATTTGAATTTAGTTTGCCAGGTCCCAGGGCAAACGTGAATGCTAATTCTCCCAAGTTTTGAACGAAGCGGCTAAACACCCACTATAATTTGTGGGCTGCCCGAAGCAAGTGTTTGCGAGATGGAAATTACTGTCTACCCCTGACACTTGACATCCTTATCGACCGGATTTACACTGCTGTCGATAGGGGTAGACTAGTAACTTCAATCATACGTGACACGACGGCCTCTGAGCCCATTCAGACACGGTGGGCGCCAAACGTGGGCGGCAAAACACATTTGATTCAAGCTCGTCCGAAAGACATGTGTCTCTTCCTCCATTTCCCCATTCATACACGGTGGGCGGCAAAACAAACTCTCCTCGTCCGAAATCGATGTAGGCTAATATTTTAAATAGGGGCAGATGTGTAACTTCCATCAGACGTGACACAACCGCCCTACCTGTCAGCCCCGTTCATACACCATGGGCGCCAACCGTGGGCGGCAAAACACCGTCTCCTCGCCCGAAATAGTTACCGGCAAATATTTGGGAGATGCGAGATTACCTCCTATCCCCAACCGACGCGATGTCTGAAATTTTAAACGGGGGATAAGTTCGTAAGTTTCCCCCATTTCAGAGAAGCGCGTCACAAAGTTTGAGATCGCCCCCCTCCATTTCCCCATTCATACACCATCGGCGGCACGACAACCTCCGCACTGTGGCCAGCCTCCTCTGTCCGCCACCCCATCCTCCACCTTGCCGGAGCCGCTACCCCTACCCTGTCGTCCACTGCAAGAGATGGACGTCTCTCATCCACGGCGCTGGACCAGGATCCTTTCATCGCATCCTCTCGCTTCATTGGCGCCGTCGTCCACTTGCCGTTGCCGCTCCTACGACCGCCTCGTCCACGACAACAGGATATATCCCCCGACCCGGCCGTCTGCCATCTAAAGTCTTCTTCCCCGCCACCGACAGCCATCGCACCCGCAGCACCCTCAACGTATCAGCATAGGCCTACACGACGTCGCAAGAGAGGTGGTACTCTTCCCTATGTGCTTAAGTTATTGATCTCACCCGGAAAATAGATCGTAATTTGTTTACTGTACTTTTCTTGTCCGTACCAAATCTTAGTGGCTAGTTGAAAGCAAACATTGGTTGCGAAGTAGCTTTGTCCGGTTTGCACCTTCAGATCCGCCATGACACGGGCACTATACTCGTAAAGCTTATGGTTTCCCCCCTTTATATTCACTACCATCATCGTAGGTGCTTCGTGTCGTGCTAGCACTGCTCCTCAAGACCTCAACCCAAAGCTTACGTGTTCTAATACGAATATGATATGATGCTCATATCACTAAAACAAAGAACGTTTAATTGGTCACCTAATGTTCCTATATTCGTTTCGAAAAGCATGTGTGCCACCCACTGGTCCAGCTAGTTCCACTTTCCTGTTTTTTCTCTTGATGCTTAGGGTTTTCCCCTTTTATCTACTCTACTATGATCTCCGTAGGTGCTTTCTGTCGTACTAGCATTACTCCACCCTTCAAGCTAAACAACAAAACACTCAGAATTCGAAAGCTTAGTTGTTCAAATATGATTGTGATATGATACTGATATTAGTTAACCGGCACATTTAATTGGTTAGCTAAAGGTCCCACTTGAGTTTCCAAATGCACGTCGCGACATATAGAGAGACAACATAATTGCATTTCTTTGTCACTTGTTGACCGTACTTTCTTGTCCACACCAAATCTTAGTTGTTATTTCAAAGCAAACATCAGTTGCTAACTACCCTTTGCACGGTTTGCAGCTTCAGATCTGCCATCCCACTGCCACGGTCAACACTGTACTGATCATGCTTATGTTTTCCCCATTTTATGATGACCACAATCAGCCTACGTGGTTCGTGCCGTAATAGCACTGCTCCACCCATCGAGCTAAACAAGCTTAGTTGTACAAATTCATATCTGATATTATTGCTGATATTAGTAAAACTGAGAGATGTTTAATTGGTTAGCTAAATGTTCCTACTTTAGTTTTGAAATGCATGTGAGCCACATATGGAGAGACCAGAAAGAATAGTATTTCTCTATGTGCTCTGATTCATCATGGGTGGCCAACCGACATTGTATTGAAACACTTGTAATATCTTCAATCTGCTTGCTCTTCTGCTCTTCTTTAAGATGATACTCTTCTCTTGCGGTCGACTGGTCAGGTCGAGTTGTTCTCCCTTAGTATATTTTGAATCTGTCAGGTCAGGTCGACTTGTTCTTCTTTACTATATGTTGAAGCTATCATCTGCGAAGTGTCATCACTTCTGGAGCTCTCATATTTTGAGGAGTAGGCCACATTATATTAATGCACATAACAAATTACAGCATGCATGGCATCTTTTAAAAGAATTGCAGAGATAGCACAAAGGGGTTTACAGGGAGGCCGTATTGGATTAGAATCACTTCTGCATTACAAAGAAAATCTCACTTGTTTTTATGTTTTCATGCATGTCAGATATTGAACATTATCAAAATGAATATGAGAATGGGCACACGAGAGGAATATTGCGGAATGATCCACTGGCTAACAAACTTGGCATGGTGGAGGATGGCCTATCTTATTCACCCATCAAGGTGCTTGCTCTAACTTTGCAAAGTTGTATTGGTCGCACATATTTTGCATCTGACCTCTTGCATTTCTTCTACTTTGTTACACCATCTGCTTAGTTTAAGCATCATATATGAGTATATGCCATAACTATCCATTTTCTGTACCTATTCCATGTGTCGTCACACTATGTTTTTCCAGTCAAATGTTGTTCTTTCGTGATAGATGTCCAAAAGGAAGAGGGTGAGTGCAGATCCTCAAGGAGTACAAACTAGGTATTTGGAAAAGGTAGTGTTACCTGTTAAATCAGATAGATCAGCAGCCACAGAAAACATAGGCCCAACTGTACCACACTTTACCCCTACTCCAGTGGCCAAACCCCTATTAGAACTGTTGGGAGCCCAGCGTCAGGTACTGTCTATGATATCAATTCAACATTTGAACTCCTAAATTTCTGCTTGTGCCTTACCTTCTCTCTTGTATGAAAACTAATTTCAGATGAATCTCCTTGCTCAAAGGATCATACGATCTCAAAACAATAATGGGCTATGCATTGCTCTTATCAGTACCTCTCTTCCTTTTGCCTTGTAACGTTGTACGTAATTAATTGCTATTTGATTATGTATCATCAGTCTGCACTTGAGCTTCATTATCCTCTGTTTCTTCCAATATTATTTGATCTATATTTACTCTTTGCAAAATGTAGAATAATGGCAACGCTTATAAAGAATTTTCTTTGGGGAATTTATTGAATTATCCTTCCATCAACATGGAGAAGGGCTTTGTCCAACCCGTGTTAACATGTAATGTAAGTTCATCCTTCTCAAGCCTTCAAACTTTGTTCTAGTATAGATTTGGATAGGCATCATTGCCTCCACTGCTGTTTGCTTTGCTGTTTACATCTGATTGGATGTTTGCAACAACTACCAGTTTCAAATTGTAGTTGTAAAAACATGTTCCTTATGCAGAACAGATCCATTTATTTGCTTATATAATTGTGAAACCTGTTACGTGTCTCCTTGTTTCTCTTTCAGAGTCGTATCTCTTACGCCAGGCAGAACTTTAGGGAAGATAGTGAGCCAAACCATCTTGAGGACAGCGAGATGACCCCAAGGTCCTGTCTTGATGAAGACAGTGAGTTGAAGCTAGTCACCAGTAGGTGTGAGACAACCTCTGTGCAGTCGCTGCCTTAATCAGTTCGACTTATTTAGTCTCAACTTAAAGCGGAAAGGCTTGCTTCAGCTCAGCTTCGACTTGAAGTCAAAGGTGCAATGAAGATGTCAGAGGACTGCCGTGCACACCATCATGCCTTAAATCTAGTGTTGATGCATCTATCGTTGACACAACTGAGGTCTACTCAGCTTCTTCAGCTGTTTGGGGGGCCCGACCTGGCCAGGCCTAGTGCCTTCTGAAGTGCTCTCAGTTTTGTATATTCTTTTGTCGGCGCGTTTATTTGCACTGGTGGCGAACTTTGATGCCCAGTGGATGTAATATGTGTGATAGCCGTGATAGCCTAGCGTAAGTTGCTTGCTTATTTATTTCCTTATTGTCTTGTTTATTTGTTTGCTTGTAATCACTGCAGTTCTTTTTCCGTGGTTTGCTAGTGGCTGCAATAACCTATTTTTTAAAACTAGGCCACAATAACCATGGGCTAATATTTACTGTAGTGACACTGGGCCTCCTACGGGCCATAGAAACAGTGGGCCTTCTACGGGCCGTAGAAACAATGGGCCTTCTACGGGCCATACAAATAATGGGCCTTCTACAGGCCGTATCATCAATGAGCTTATACAGGCAGTATGACCGATTGGCCAAACATGGGCCAATAACAGGCCGCATTATGTCCGTAAACGGGCTAGAGTTGGAATCGTCCGTTCATGGGCCCACCATAACGGGCCATCATTAATAGGCCGTATTTCATGACGCTATGAAAACGGCCCAATGTGTTAACGGACCACAAACGGGCCGACTGTAACCACGGGCTGAATTTGGCCCATAAGCAGAAAATGACAGTAACGGGCCGTATGTAAACAAATCCTGGAAATGAGGCCAAGAATAAATGGGCTCTGAGAAGGCCAAAAGATAACATGGGCTGGAAATGGCCCACCAGAATAACGGACCCTTAATGGGTATAAAGTGACACATTGTTCATTACTGGCCAGTTTCACCACGGGCCGTTAATAGGTCAAGAGTTACATAGGGCCTCATATGGGCCGAAAGACGTCATGGACCATACATGGGCCAGAAGTGAAAACATGCTGGAATCATATTGGGTGGCCCAGATGACGCTACTGGGCCTTATTCGGATAGGGCGTAACGGGCCTTGGGTTAGCGGGCTATAAATGGGCTATATGCGAACAGGCCGTTAACATGCTTTACATGGGCTGGGCCGCCACCTTTTGACCAAGTCAAACGGGCCGGCCTTTTTCACAGGAATGGGCCTCTGTTGGGTCGTGCCATGTGTCGACGTATCATAGGCGCCTTCTGTCCAATGAGTGGATGACATCTGTCCCAACGGTGAGCCGACACGTGTTTCCTCTAGCCAATGATGATTTTACACGTGGAAAATCCCCATTGGTCGGGGCTGTTAACGGATTATCGGATCCAAAACCCGACCCAATAGCTTAACGGCGTTCCGTTACGGTGGATGCCACGTGTCGGTCACTCTTGACGAAAGCACTTCTGTGACGCGCGATTTATCGTCATGGAAGTGGACACTTCCGTGATGATAATTTTGGTAATGTCATGGAACACTTCTACGACAGCACGGGTATGACTATCTTGATTCTGTCATAAATTTGTCATGGATGCACATGCATGACAAAAAACGCGACCTACTGTGACAAACACGTATCATCACGGAAGTGTATTTTTTTGTAATGAAAAATTCAAAACTATAAATAGAAGAGGTAATAAAAATAAATAAATAAGCAGAAACAAAGAAAAAACAATGAAAAAAATCTGACCATATGAAGACCATTAACATTCATGGAATCAATCCTGTGAACAAAAGGACAACAAGGTATGTACTCATCATCAAATAGTTGACACCTCATGAAATACATCTGCTGATAATTAAGAAAAACACCACGGGTGCAATAACAACTCCCAACAAGTTCCTTCTCGAAGTCGCTCAAATCATGTAGAGCTACAAAATATAATTACACAGGCTCAAGGGAACAGAAAAATCAAAATGTACAATAAAACAAGATAAAAACTTCCTTCAAAAGGAACCTTACCAACAGACGGTAAAGGAGACAATGCATCTCCACGACCAACATGATAAAAATCAATACCAATCCAAGTTCCATAATGTTCAAGCCTAATGGTCATTATATCACGAGGACGAACACCATAATCACTGACCAATCGTTCCCAAGAAGGACCATGGAATTTGCTCCTCACCCGACAATAACTAAACAGAACACCATACAAATAACCCTCATTGCACTAAAGAGCAAGATCCGTATCTTCGTCACCCCTCCTTATGGCTAAAGCCCTACACTCCTCGATGTAACGAGCAAGATGAGCTCTAACACTGCACGGAACATACTGCACAACAAATCAAAACAAGGATCATAATCAAAATCTAAACAGCATGGGCAGCACCAAAAGAAATAAGCGTGTGTGCCGAAAATTGAACAATTATAAAATGATTTTCTTACAACACGCCTCCAACAATGCCGATCCAGGACCACACTGAACCCATCTACAAAAGAATCAACAGAAGAACACGGGCCACCAGGCATACGGCAAAAAGGACAAGCCATAGCTGCAAGGAACACAATGGTTATCAAGAACTAATCCCACAAAACCCAGTTGAAACTTGACATCTGATAGTGTTGGTAGTCCCCACCCGTAACTACCCCATAAATCTCCATATTCCAGAAATATAATGGGAACAAAAAGAGAAACGAGAAAGGGAAACGGGGAACCCACAAAGGCAACCAGTAGGGAACGACGATATCGCGAACGGGGAAGTGCTCGACGCTAAAGAAGGACCGCCGTAAGAGCAGGCAACAAGCGCGGTGGCCAGAACAGCTGCTGCCGTAAGCACGCGACAAGAGCAGCGGCCGCGACGGGCGGAGACGACGGCAAAGAAAAAACAGTGCGCGACGAGGGTTCGCCCACACCAGAGAGAAACAGATCAAAAGGTATTACAAAACATTAAAAGTATAAGAACTAAAGTGAAAAAAAGGAAAACCCATAAAGGGAAACTGGAAACCGGAAATCACGGAAGAAGCCGTGCGCGCGCCAAGTGTCGTGAGCGGAGCGCATCGAAAAAGTCTCAGGAGCGCTCCGCGCGTGACACTTGGCGCGCGGGGAGCGCTCCCCGACTAATCATTGCGGGGAGCGCTCCTCAATTAGTGATTTCGGGATTTGAGATCAAGTAATCAACGGGTACCGGCTAGATGGGCCTCCCTAGGGCCACACACAAGCGCGCGAGGGGCGGCTGCGTGGTGTGCCTAGCCACGGCCATGTGTCGCGCACTGGATACGTTCGTGGGAACTCATTTTCTGCACACATTTTTTCCATGATTTTGGTTTTTCCTATGTTTTCTTGATTTTTTTTTTCTTTTTATTTTCTCTGGTGAAGCACTCCGTGTGAAAAATCATTGTTCACAGTTGAGCTTTCTGAAAAGTGAAAAGCATAGGTGTGCTTTCCAAAAAGTGAAAAACATAATTTGCTTCCCAAAAAGTAAAAAAACACACGTGTGCCTCCAAAAAGTGAAAAAGTACGGCTGTGCTTTTGTTTTTTGTATTTTTTTTGGTTTTCACCTTTTTTTTGTTTTTCCCTGTTTCTGTTTTCTTTTTGGAAAAAAGTTGGTCTAGACATATTAACATGGACCTAATTTCAAAAACTCGATGTGAGACATGCAACGGTCAAATGGTTGTGATTTGGACGCATAATTCAAGAGATAAAATGTTAAAACAAAAAATCTACGACTTTTCTTACAATACTCATAGGTTACGACAATTATCACACATGCAGTGCATCACTCATCACCGGAAGCGGAGATGGTGGTGACCTATGCAAGGAGTACACTTTTACTCAGTGATTTTGATAGGATTTGACTTGGGCACAAGCCGCCTATAAAAGAGGGAACAATGTCATGGGCCCACCCCAGCCTAGTGTGCCAAATCAACGCCTCAAAAGAGTCTCGCGACCATCCAGCGGCAAGCTTGTAAACTAATTAAGGGTAGTTCTTTTGGTGGCTTCTGGAATAACCCGGGCAGGGGGCAAAATAACTGGCCCTAAGCAACGATGAGACTATGAAGACGGCAAGAAAGGAAATGCTGTAGCGACTCTCTCCCTCCCTCCCACCTAGTCCCTTCATATGAGAATATAAGTTGAGCACTGATTTAGGGCATGAATTTAACTTGTGATATAATATTCATCCCAAAAAATATGTGTTTAGGAAGTTCATTTTGCAAGGATTTTTTTTTTTGCGGGGGCATTCGACAAGGATTCTACATATATAATTTTTATGACATACAACACATGTTTTGCTAGTCAAATCGAAGCCTAAAAATCAGTGTCCAATTTTAATTCACATCCCCAGGGAGAGAAAGAGCGGCGTCTCAGCGCCCGGGCAAAAGAAAAAATTCGCACACAAAAAATCTGATTTTTTTTCCAAGCAAGATGCATATGTGTGTGATGTTCGTGCAAAATTTAATGGAGTTTCAACATTCAAGGAGCGTGCGACAAAAAATACAAAAAATGGCTCTGTGAGAAAGGTTACTTTTCATGCATTGTTTTGGCCGGTTTTCTCTTTTTTGCCACGAGCCCCATAGATTTCGAAACGGGGTGAAATTTTGCACGCACGTGATGCACTCAAACATCTTCCAAGAAAAAAAATGATTTTTTTCTATTTTTTATCATGCTACTGTTCATCGGGTTCATCTGGACTAGGGCACCGAATTGGATTTTCGTCCAGAGTACTTTGTACATCTCTCTCTCGTTCTGATTCCCTTTCTCCGTTTCCTTCTCTGAGACTAGATCGTGATCGTGCCTTGGCACGAGGGTGCGGGTCCCAACGTTTTGATCATGGTAAGTTAGTAGGAATCCAGGTTTTGTATATGCATTAACACAGGATAACACAGGCAGCCGAAGAAGATTAAAGAACCAATACTAAAACTACAGCATAATTCGTTCATAATTTACAATAACCATGGAGTGGTAAATCGACCTGAAGGACTGTCGGTGATCACACATAATTTACAATAAGGATAGGGCAGTCTGCTACGACACTGATTCAAAACGCCTCAGGCATCACGTCTATATACGATAATATTAGTCGATAAACCAAAAGAACTACATCTTCGTAGAAACATCGGTCGCATTCACCACAGCTCAAGCTCAGATGAGAAGTAACCACTATTTGTTACTATTTGTTGTCCTCATGATAAAGCAGAAGGATTTAGCCTGAGTAAATGCAGCATGACATAAAGTTCAGTACAAAAGCCGCTTGATTAAGAGCAACAGAGCATATATTTCAGTGTTAAAGAGTTTCAGAAGCAGGCATAGTGACACTGAGGTCAATATTGAGTAAGCAAACCACATACAGGGCTAAACCAAAATTGACTAAGTAGGCTATTTTCCATACAAAGCAACAAAGGCAAAAATAATATGCGAGGAGATTCAGGTAAACCTTGCGTATCGGATACAAAATATATAGCATTTATAGAATCATATATCAGTCACAAAAAAAATCAATTCATTGGTATAGTTATTGGATCTATCTAATTAAAAAAGGCAGCAAACAACATATAAATTCATTAGAAATAGATGGCATTCCATATAGCAATACACCCAAAAGGAAAAAGAATGGAAGATATGAGATTAGGTACAGCCAAGGGAAGAGTTTCATTACCAAGAGATCCTGCATAACCAATCTGTGTCATCACAGATATAGCCTGCTCCAAATCCTTTAACACCAAGTGCAAACTGTAACCTGCTCCAAAGGCTACTGCTTTGTGCTCTGTTTTATTTACTGTGTGCTCTGGAAAACAAAAATAAACAAAGGGTCATAGGCCCGGAACACAAAATATTTTTCGATAAAGTTTACACTTAATAGACACAATTAATTACCAAATTTATCATCATTTTTGGTGAACATTAATAAACAGCGGACTCATGGTATTGGTATGTAAGTAATTATCTCCATAAGAGCTTCACATGCACGCAGACAACAGTGTAGTAAATTGGATTAGATGATATGCCTAGCAAATAATCTAAAGGGCCATAGATCTATCTTTTAAGAAGGTTAGTACAGGTGAGCTGGCTGATTCTATGGCCATCATCATCGACATTATGTTATAGCAAAAGATATCTCCACGAATTAAGCATATATATGTGAATGACAGAGATATATATTGCGTAAGAAAGTCAGATAACTGTGAGATGTAACATAATGTACATGTAAGTGATCCATGACTGCAGCTAAATTTCATAAGAAAAAAAGGACACTATTGAGTAGGCAATGAAGCACTAATATTACAGAGTAATCTTTCCTTGAAGCCGCACACCATGTAGGCATAGATAAATAAGACTGGGGATTAAATCAAAAGAAATTGGATGGGAGAGAGAGAGAATCGGAACCTCTTCCATCTTTCTATATGTTGAATCGCCATAGCCATCGTAGTTTTTATGATTTCCGTCGCCCCTTCCAAAAGTAGCTCAACCAATTATCTCATCAATCATTGCTGACAACGCCTCGTAAAGCTGAAACTACAAATGGGTTTTGCCGTTTTCCTTGAGCTCACACCAACATTAGTACCTGCAAAACAACTCATATACAATCCAATGTCAAGGCGAAGACAAAGAAAAGAAAATTTAAAGAAAAGGAGATAGCTAGAACCCAAGGAGCAGCTAACCAAAAGTGAAATAAGAGGTAGAAAAGAAGACAAAATCCAAGCTAAAATAATCCTGATCAGATCCACGATGCAGTCCAACACCTCACCAAATCCAAGTGGCACCAAACATGATTTACAAAGTATGAAACCAATTGTTTATTGTCCTTTCAAGACCAGTTGCAATAACAGTAGTTTGATAGCTTAAATGGCAGGTCGTAATCAAATAAGCTGATTTTTATGATCAAGTGTATGATGAGAGGACTATGAAATGCATGGATGGCTTTGTTACCCGGATGCGGGCTTTGTTACCCGGATGCGGTGCTGTTTATCGTTTTTGTTGTAGACAGTTAAGACGTAAACCATCTGTAGGAGAACAAATGAGCAAAGAAAATAATTAGAGTGCAATACCAAAGGGCATGGACATCGTTGCAGATTGGTAATCAGAATCTCAAACACTAAAATAAGTTGGAGTTTCTTTGCTTTAGCTGTACTTGAAGGAACAGACCTCCCAAGGAGCAAACGATCATACTATGTCTGTCAGTGACAGCAAATAATATATTCAGACCTCCTAAAGACGCGACTTCCTACACATCCTTGATCTGAAACATTCACAGTTTGTACTTTCAGTGATAGCAACTCGTAAATTCAGTTCACACTTCAATTGTTCAGGAAAAAATCATTCCAGTGTCCCTGACACACACTAAATCTTGTCATGCAGATAATTAGATGCAAATGCCACGAAAATTATCAAAGGAACAGTAGAAGAGAGAACCAGTTACTTGGATTAGGATATAAACATGCGCCAAAGCAGAGCATAACTTCATAAATGTGATTATTTTCAGCATCATCTCCTAGAGGAAGAAAAATTCAAAGAGGCCGCTATATGTACAGATAAACACATTGGTGTTTGCCACACAGGTCTAGCAAGCCAGCAATGAACCATGTGCCTAATCTACTATAAATATAGTGTCCTTTATATCTGATTACAGGACACAAGCAAGATCGTGATCCTCTCTCTCCATCTCTCAACCAAAATCTTGATTCCACATTATAGTCTGCACAACAATCCTATCACTCAAATCTATGGTACAGTTGCAAGCTATGCCATAATAAATGGAGAGGAAATCTCAGATCAGCGGCTAGGAGGGGGTTGACGAGAGCGATAGGAAGAGCACCTGAAGGACGATGGCAATGGCGATGTGGATGGCCGTCGCTCCTCCCGGTGATGGTAACGCACCAAGTAGCAACAACAGTAGTATCCTGAACAATTCCTGCTGCAATTCATGTGCTTTAAAGCCTCAATCCCCCACAACAATCCACAAAAATGAACTGATCATTGGCATTGTAAGCTGCATCGAACACGTTGCCAATCTGATCGCCACACCATGGTGCGTGATGGCACCTGACATTTGCTCAGCGTCGCTTGCTTGACGATGACGTTTTTGGCTGGTTCCTTGACGCTGGAGGAGACAATATCGACGGCACCATCAAGCTGTTGGCCACCTGCATCTATCAGTTCACATGTCAGAATGACAAGTAGACTGAATGTGTTTAGTGGCTGACTTCTGGTTCAGGAAGAAGTTGCTAGGTGAACACGATGTACCATTTTATTGGAAGAATCACCATCGTAGATCTTGGCTTCATCCCTGGTCTGCTCCTGCTCATCTTTCTGCGGGTTGTCGCTTCACATTTGGGAACGCTACCTCGTTTTGGGCCTGTAAAAATCAGAGCAGAAAACCATGAATCTGAAACATTCAGAAAAAGGCCTAGCAAGAACAATGGTTTTCCAGTGTAAACTTTAAGCATGTAATTAATCAGTCTGCACTTCCTTCCGTCGTAAGACATGGTAGGATACGGCGCCTCCTTGTAGGCCACGTGCTGAAGAACTTCAATGCAAACTTGTGTGGATTTTAAACCAAGTCAGGAACGAGCAGCAGTGTCTCCTCCATCCAAGAACCGTCGTGAGAGAGAAGGAGGGAGAAGGGGGAGGGTAGTAGTACCGGGAGTGAGCTGCTGCTGGGTGTCGTCGGGGACGAAGGCGCTGCCGTGGAGGAGGGGGGCGGCGTCATCGACTTTCGTCCGCTGCCTCTCCCGTTGGGCACCAAGGAGGAGAGCGAGGCTATCTTGGGAGCGGAGAAGGCGACGACGGCAAATCCAGAAAACATAGAAGAGGATGGAGTGAGGACGGCAAAGAGGGCGAGGCAGAGGGCGAAGCGGAACGGCTGCTCACCGGGGAGCTCCTGGTCGCTGGGCTGCGCGGCGGCCTCTGCGGCCCCCTCCTGCCGGCGATGGAGGCGGCGCACGACCCAGAGCAGTGCGACCACCTCGGCCTTCGCGAGCGCGAGCAAGCCACCCGACCACCGCGAGCGCCAGTGCCGACGCCGTCATCTCGGTGGGTTTGGAAGGGGAGGGGGCTGTGGCGGCTGCGGAAAGCGACGCGAGCGGCGGCCCCTCCCGGCGATGGCGGTGGCGGCTGAGGAGAGGGGCGCGATGGGGAGTGGAGGAGAGAAGGAGACGAATGAGAGAACGACAGGGCAAGCCGCTCCCCTCCCCCACCCCATAGCCGCGCGGGCCAACCACCGCACAGCACGCACGCCCTCGGAAGCGAAAAGACCGGAATACCCTCGGCGGGGACAGGATATAACGTGCGGTGGCACGGGATATTTACCGCCGGGTGCACGCGACGAGCCGCACGAGACGTTTTGCTAGACCCAGTCACCGACAGACGGGACCCACGCGTGAGCTACCCCACAGATCAGCGAGACCGGAACGAGTCCACGAAGTGACAGATAACGTGGAAGGGCGGTAACTATTCATTGCTACAGCGCCTTTTTTGATCCGGCGGCCCAGATCGTCCAGAGGCTTGATCCAACGGCTAGAATCGCATCAGGAAAACGGATCGGACGGCCAGAATCTGCTGAGCTCTGAGGAGGCGCGGGAAGCGCTGGATCTCTTATTTCTCGATTTGTAATTGGAAGAGAGACAAATTTGCGGCCCAACCCGATAGACTCCCTCACGGTTTCGTGGGGTGGGCCGAGCGCACCGTGAGGGAGTCCGGCCTGAGCCAGGCCAGTGTCACTCTGCTGCCACGGTGACGCCTCACCGCTTCCATCGCCGACGAAACCACGGAGCGCGCCCGCGGCGGATAAATTTGGGCGCGGGCGGGAAGGAGACGAGAGAGAAACCCCACAGACCGCTCCAAACCCCACCCACGCCCCTCCCCCACAACTCCGCCGCCGCCGGTCGCCATGGAGAGGAAGCAGGCCGACTACAGCAACCTGGTAAGCACCCCGCCGCCCCCATCCGATTCGATTCGCCCCCGTTCAGCCGTGGACCTGACTGATTTGGCGAGCGGCGGCCGTGCGCGTGCAGGACGAGAGGTACACCATCCAGGGGGAGAGGTACCAGGGTCAGCAGTACAGCCACATCTACTACACCCGCCTCCACCACATGCGCACCCTCCTCCACGTCCTCGTCCCCTCCCGGAAGCCGCACCTCCCCGGTACGGAATCCCTCGCTCCCCCCTCCCCATTGATGTTGAGCATGACTTGTGTGCGGGTAGTAGTCATGGACAGAAATTGTTAACAGTCGGTGTCTGCTGTGAATTTGTGATACAGTATGTGTGGTTGTTGAGTTAGGGTTTCTCTGCTGGAATGTTGCTCTCTAATCCATGAACAGTTTGATTATTGGTGGCTCCACAAGATTTGGCAAGTGCAGTTGTCACTTGTGAGTGTCGAATTTTAGGCCCTTTTGAGCTCTGTTTAGGTTAAGCAGCTCCGGACATTGATTAGCTGATTAGGGTCTCCTGTCCTGGGTGTGTTCAGGCTCATGTCTAATTTAGTTTGTCTGCTTTCATAAAGTTCCGGAACTGGTAGCTATCAAATGCTTTGGTTGGTGTGCAATTGAAGTTGGGGTGAAAGCCATTTCACTTGGCTGTAGTGCTATGTGGCATACGATCTTTTCAATGGAGTTAATATTGCTAAGAGCACCATCATTTTGTAGTTAGAATCTAGGAGTATGTTTACAGTCCGCCTCCTTGTTAGCAAGATTGGAAATTTGGATCCAGTTTCCGGGGGTTAACTGATTCGAATCCTCAACATGAGTTTTTTTTTTTTTTGAAATAGAGAGTTGTATTAATTAAAGTAGAGAAACATAGTTCGTACAATCGTGCAAGGCCTCACTCAACACGCAGGTTGGCACAGAGCCTTGCATAACCCCACCACGCAACTCTCTACGCCCCAACTGGGCAAGGCTATGAGCTAACCTATTGTCTCTTCTATCTACTTTGCAAACTTTTACTTCTCTGTTCCCTTTCATGGCTTGAAACTCCTTTACAATTGTTGCAACCTCCGATCTATCAATAGACGAGAGGATAAGCGCCTTTGTCACCGAGCTGCAATCTGTCTCGATGATTAAGGGTAGATTCGTCGCCGACATTGCCATCCTTAGTCCTTCTAGGCAAGCCATGGCTTCCGCGCAGTCCGCTCCATTGCACCGCGGTATATAATCCCAAGCTGATAAGATAATTCTTCCATCATGATCTCGAATCACAGCTCCCCAGGCTCCGCTCCTATTTTCCTCCAAAAAACTTCCATCAACATTGACCTTAGCCCATCCGAGCTCTGGCATTGTCCATCCTTTTTCCTTTGTATGATGATGTTGTTGCACCGATGGCAAGTTAACCATCGGACTTTTCCCTTTTCGATCTATCTCAGAAGTTCCCTCCGCAATCAAGCGGATGTTTGCAAGGTAGTTTTGCAGAAAACGAGCAGAGTGGGAAATTTTCGCTTTACCTTTTGCGAAGATCGCGTCATTTCTATGGTGCCAAACACGCCACCAAAATAGCATAAATTTTTGTTTCATATCTTCACTCACCTTATCTAGCAAGATTAGGACCCAATCCCTTCCAGTATATTCTACTTCCTGCTCAGGGGGCAGGTTCCATGCCTCCTTGAGTTCGTGCCACAAGGCCCTTGCAAATGTGCATCGATGTGCCATATGGAAGCCTGTTTCATCCTCGGCCCCACATACATTACAAATCGGGGTGAGGCCTGGGATGCGACGAAATCTATTTGTTTGAACCGCCAGTGACTCCGATGCTAGTCTCCATGTAAAAATACGTACTTTTTGGGGTACATTTGTCTTCCAGATATTATTCCAAATACTGCGATCTCCTTGGGTATTGTGGCTGGACCCAATCACCCCAGAACCCTTTTCGTCCATGGCTAACCGATATGCGCTACGAACACTGAAAATTCCATTTTTTTCGGGCTGCCACACAATATAATCCTCATCATCATAATTTGGTAGTCGGATACTTAAAATATCATTTGCGTCTTCGCGTGTAAATATACGCATGATGTAGTCCTCCTTCCAAGCGTGACTCTCCTGGTCGATGAGGTCTGCTACCCACCGAGTTCGGGACCTTGTTGGGTTCATGTTTATTTTCATGTTTCCTCTCGGGATCCAATTGTCTCTCCAAATGCGAACACTATTTCCGTTGCAGATGCGCCAAATACATCCTTTTTTAAGGAGTTCCAAACCATGCATGATGCCCTGCCAACCCGGCGACGCATTATGAATAAACGCCGTGTCTAGCAGATCAGCCCCATGGTAATATTTTGCCTTAAGTACTCTCGCGCACAAGCTGTCAGGATGTGCAATCAGTCGCCAGGCTTGCCTAGCGAGAAGAGCTTGGTTAAAAACTTTAAGATCTTTGAATCCCATACCTCCTTGGCTTTTACGTTTTGTAAGTTTCTCCCAACTCAACCAATGGATACGTCGGCGATCTTCATCATCTCCCCACCAAAAGTCTCTGGTCATGTGCATGAGCTCCTCACAGAGGGTTGCTGAGAACTTGAAGACACTCATTGCAAAAGTGGGAATCGCTTGGGCCACTGATTTAATTAGTGTCTCCTTAGCTCCACTGGAAGAATATTTTTCTGTCCAATCATTCATTCTTTTCCTCGCTTTATCTTTTGTGTGCTTGAATTTCCCTTTTACCATACGTCCTTCTGGAACCGGCAAACCCAGGTATTTCTCCTCAAAAGTCACCGTTACTACATTCAGGATATTTATTACGTCCTGTCCATCTTCTTGTGAGCATTTGTTTCCAAGGAGCAGGGAGCATTTAGATGGACTTATTAGCTGTCCAGTGGCTCTCTCATAGTTGTCCAGGATGTTCTTTACCTTATTAGCCTGATCGCTATTAGCTTTAAAAAATAACAGGCTGTCATCCGCGAATAAAAGGTGTGAGATACCAGGGCTTTGTCTACAAATTTTCAGCTCCTGTAATTCACCCGTTTCCACCTTACTCTGTATTAGCTGTGAGAGCCCATCAGCGACAAAGAGAAAGAGATAAGGGGACATTGGATCTCCTTGTCTCAATCCACACGTAGGCGTGAAGCTTTGCAGCAGGTTCCCGTTGAAACGAACAGAGTATTTTACTGTTTTCACACAAGTCATGATCCATTGTATCCATTTTTCTGCAAAACCTAATCTTTTCATCGCCCCTTCAAGGTAATTCCAGTCAACTCGGTCATAGGCCTTTGCGAGGTCTAATTTGTATGCACAATATTTTCCTTTTGCGTCAGAACTTCTTTGAATACTATAGATACATTCAAATGCAATCAGAGCGTTGTCCGTAATCATTCGCCCTGGGATGAAGGCACTTTGCGTTGGGGCTATCAAATCATGAAGCAGTGGTCTCAATCTATTTACCAAACATTTTGAAACAATTTTGTACACTACATTGCATAGGCTGATAGGCCTATAATCTTTTAGGGAGCTCGGGTTTTCCTTCTTCGGTATTAGCACTATAACAGTATTATTTACTCCTTCCGGCATGACGCCCGAATTGAAGAACTCTTTTACTGCCTTGATCACCTCATTTTTCAGAGTACCCCAATGCCTCTGATAAAATCTCGCAGGGAACCCATCTGCGCCAGGAGCCTTCAGAGGACCTATTTGGAACAGTGCATTACTGATCTCTTCATCGGAAAATTCACTACACAACATTTCATTTAACTGCTCTGTGATTAATGGTTCAATCTTATCTAAAATAATATCAGGTTGTACTCCCTGATTGGCTGTGTATAAATTCTGAAAAAAGGATGTAGCAAGTGCCTCCATCTCCTGAATATTATCCGTCATGGTACCATCATCCTTCTCCAGCTGACTAATTTTATTTTTCTTCTTCCTCCAAGTCGCCTTGCGGTGAAAAAAATCTGTATTTCTATCACCATCACGGAGATAATCCATCCTCGATCTTTGTTTCCAGAAAAGTTCTTCCTTCTCTAGCAGACTATCTAGCTCCTTTTCTAGCCTTTTTTGAATCGCTTGTTTATTCGGATTATTGCTATGTATTATAGCTTCCAGTTCCTTCCTTGTCTTTTCTATCTTCCTTGGGACCGAGCCCACTGTCTTATTACTCCATAAATGGAGTGCGTCCATCACCCCCTCCAGCTTGGATGTTACGTCTCCTAGGTTCGTTGCCTGCCTATGCATGGTCCAAGCAACCTCTACTTCATCTGCTAATGTTTTTTCTTTTTCCCAAAAAATTTCATATCTACAGCACCGGCGACCTGAGCTACTCCCCGATGATTTCTGTGTGAGACTGATTAACAGGGGTGTATGATCTGAACGCGAGGATACAAGATGTCTTACCTGACAGTTCGGAAATATGTTCGACCACGCTGGGCAAGCCACCGCACGGTCAAGTCGCACCTTGACGTTACGTCTGCCAGATTGTTTGTTATCGTAAGTCCACGGCGTGCCGGAGAAGCCGAGGTCATGAAGGTCACAGTGTGATAGAATTTCTCGAAAATCCATCATTTGTCGTTCCCCTCTTTTTGTTTCAGAAAAGTGTTCATTTTGGTACAAAGCTTCATTAAAATCTCCGGCCATTAGCCAGGGAGCATCAAGCATAGGTTTTATTCTTTTTAGCAAAGTCCACATGTGGTGCCTAAGGTGTGTGCGAGGCTCACCGTAAACAAACGTGCATCTCCATTTATTATTTTTTGGCCATTCATGAACAATTACATCAATGACTCGACTCCCTATCTTAAACAACTCGACTTTGACATCCTCATGCCAGAAGAGGGCTAGACCTCCCCCCTTCCCTGGCTCATGAAAGGATACTACATGTTTAAGACCTAACCTCCAACGTAAACCTTCTACTACGAATTTATTTTGACGAGTCTCCGACAAGAACAGGAGCTTTGGTTGATGAGCATGCACGAGGCGAGTAAGTTCTTGAACTGTCCGAGGGTCGCCCAAACCTCGGCAGTTCCAACAAAGGATCGTCATGGCTCCTGACAGGCGCGTTCCTCCGCGCCTGTCAGTTGACCAGCGGCCCCAAGGCTGGTTGCCTCCCTTTCAGCTTGCTTCTCACTGCCATCAGATTGCAGTCCTTCTTCTGTCGACCAAGTGCCACGGCTCCTCTTGCTGCTCTCAAAACTGAAACGGAAGTTTCCACCCTCATCCAGCTGCATTGGGTCAAGGTCTTCCACGCCACGCTTGCCAAGTCCCGTCATCTTGCCTCCTACCAACAAGTCTACGTCTCCCACTCCTGGGGCATTCGCATGTACTAATGGATCACCCCCCTGAATGTTTGCATAAAGTAGCTTTGTGGAGTCCGTCTCGCTAGATCCTTGATGGCACTCTGCATGTGTCCTACCACCTGTATGTTTGATCACCTGTCCCTGATGTTCATGCTCAATCCTGCTATGTGCATCCGCGCACACCTCTGTTCCTATGTTCTCTCTTTTTGCTCTTTCCTGACGCTGACTTAACATGAGTTTTGGTGTTGGTGTAGTTACATTTTCTTCATGCTAGTGGATCGCACAACATCTGCTCTCCTTTTGTGAATTAAGAATGAATTGTAGTCACTCCTTTTTCCTACCTTGCAGTCACTACAGTGCTTGGACTCGAAGAAGGAAAAGATTGTGTGCTTGTTGGGACTTTATACAAGCACATGAAACTGAAGCCTTCTATTCTCGATGAATACTCAAAGGAGGTAATGTAGCATTATGGTAGTGCTTCCACGGGTTCTTATACGATTCCTGTGTGTAAAAAATCTGATGTGCTTCTGCATGAACTTTCTGTGCTGCAGAGGTCGGCAATCCCTCTTGTTAAGCCACACAATTTCATGCATTCTGATGATAATCTTATTCTGGAAGATGAAAGTGGAAGAGTTGCACTTGCAGGAGCCATACCTCCAGCAGCTTATGTGACTGGTAAGTTTGACTGTCACTTAAAAGACTTGGCATGCTGCAAATTCAGGGCTTGTTTCTTTAGCGCTGTACAATCTGTTCTGTACTTTTAACCAGGATGTCATATTCTTCGGAATAACACTTGATCATCTACAGGAGTTGTAGTAGCTCTTCATGGGAAGGAAACAAGTGCTGGCAACTTTCTTGTTGAAGATGTTATGGAGGCTGGTCTTCCTCCTCAAACTGTGTTGCCCAGCATAAGTAATATTTTCTGTATTCTGCAGCGCTCATTCCTGCATATTTTTCCATGTTGCTATAAATTTCCAGTTGTGTTAAAATTGCTCTGGAATCACATCCATTTCTGTTACAGATGAGGACAAGTATGTTGTTTTTGTGTCGGGATTAAGTGTTGGGAGCAGCACATTCAATCCTCTGCAGTTCCAACTTCTTATTGACCATATCACTGGGCATTTGGGTGATGAAAATGTATGTCATTTGTCATCATAAATCTAAGAATTATTATACTCGAGCGAGACACTAATTCTGATGATCTCTCATGAAATTAATTAGGAGCAAACCATAGCATCGAAGATAGTTCGTGTTGTGGTTGCTGGAAATTCAGTACATATTGCACCAAGGTTCTTGAATGGCCAGGTAATGACATTGCATTTCACATGTTTTCTGGCTACTTTGTGAAATTGCTTAGTAGTATGTATCAATCTTTCAGACAGTAGCTGCAAAAGATCAACCAAGGATAGCTGAGCCAATCAAAGAACTAGATATAATGCTGACTCAGGTTCAACTGTTTTACCTTTTCCCATCAAAATTTTGCCAGTGTGACTGCTCCGGTCTCTGTTGTAGATCTTGATGTAACCCCATTTCCTCTGCAGCTGGTGGCGTCATTACCTGTAGATATAATGCCAGGTTGTAACGATCCAGCGAATTTTGCTTTGCCTCAGCAGGTGGGTTCTTGATGCTGATGAATAGCTATTGAACTGTATATCAGTACCAATCAATGGGACTAGTTTCTTTTGAGCATGCATAACTAACTCATTTCTTAATTTATTTATTGTAGCCTTTGCATAGATGCCTTTTCTCTGGAGCATCCACCTATAATACGTTTTCATCATGTCCGAATCCACATCAATTCGATCTTGACAATGTCAAGTGAGTGGCACTGCTTCTTTAACTATCTATAAATGAAAACAACTTGGAGATTTTTATGCAAGAAATTCTGTATGCAGGTTTATTGGAACATCTGGGCAGAACATAGATGACCTCTACAGGTACTCGGATGCCAAAGATAGGCTGGAATTCATGGAAAGGACATTGAAATGGCGCCATCTTGCTCCGACTGCACCGAACAGCCTAGGTAACTCACTAGGCATTTCAAACTTTGGTGCCTTAGTGGTAATGATGATATTGTTGGGTAAAATGACCTAGTGCCGTTATCATCATTTACTTATTCTACCTGAATTTCATGGTTTAAATGGTCACTTGGTAGTTGCATTATCTTAGGCTAGATAATCCTTACATACCTATCTGTTTTATCCAGGATGTTATCCATACACAGACAAGGACCCTTTCCTCGTCGAAACCTGCCCCCATGTTTACTTCGTCGGGAATCAAGATAGATATGAGACTCGACTGTTAAAAGGTACCGCTTGAAGCAAAATTCATATGTTGTTTCAGCACCCAGCTAAACACCCTTGTTATCCAGGAACGGAGAAGCAGCAAGTCAGGCTAATCAGCATTCCAAGATTTTGCGAGAGTGGAATCGCTGTCATGGTATGTACCAATGGTAGCTCTACATTTCCCACGTTTATAGTCTATCAATGGTTTGATTTGTTGCTTTTCCACAACAATAACAACTGTATAAAGTAAAACAGAAGGCTAGCTATGAAACCATAAGTTCCATTCCTCTGTTCTGTTTTTATTACCACCCGTGGTTGATTTTTGTATGGAATGCGTGGTGGTAGTTTGCTGACAAGCATATCTGCATGTTGATACAGCTCAACTTGAGGAACTTGGAATGCAGCACCTTGAGCTTCTCAACGAGCTTCGAGGACGCCTGACTTTGCTCCGTGTATGGAGCGCACACAAGAGGGTCTGCTTTATGCAGAGCTTAATCTTTTGTAACCTGTAGAGGCTTATGCAAGGGCCACCGTGGAAGGATGTTTTGTAGACAAACAATTCTTAGACGTGTGATGACCTAGGTTTCTCCAAATTTACCTGTTGGTAGCCCTGTGCTTGGTTGTAGCTAGCAAACAAATGGAAGAAGCTCATGCTTGTTTTCCCAGTTTCCATCGACTGATTCATTCGTCAGATCTTGTGTCCTGTTGCCATCGGTGTTGGCAAATGTATCAGTCTCCTCCGAAACAGATTGTGTTCTTGTGTAGTATGCCTGTCTGGAAGCACATCTGTGGGTATCCGGCAGATGCGTTCGCCAGGTTGCAGAATATCCGAGAGCATATTCAGATTCTCGTTGGTGCAAACGGCCACCTGTTTTATCCATAAATGTACTGTTATTTTTGTGTTAAAAAAAAGGCGGTGCTACCTGACGTTTAGTTTGCATCTCCAAGTGAAAATTCTTGAGAAGCAGGAGCACTCTTTAGGTCAGAATTTATAATCTCATCATCAAGAAATGAAACTATTTTTTCCCGCAAAAAAAGAAAGAGAAATAATACTATTTTTCTCTGCGACAGCCTCTCCTGATCTTGAAACCCCAAAACCTGTGGCTGCAGCTCGTCACGCACAGCAAAGTGCCAAAACCAGAGCAGGAGCTGGACCGGCTAGACTACTGAACCAGTCCGCGCTTGTGTGTGTTGCGCCCTCGCCCTG